>NW_019394514.1:64573-97150 GCF_000612105.2 Orussus abietinus
GGTGATGTGAAAGTGGCGTCGAAGAGGTTTTGTTTATAAAACTTTTCTCCCAACTCGGTTTCCCCAATAGTTTGAAACTATACAACGTGAATAGGAAGACTATAAGGAAGGTCCTGAAACTCATGAAATTTCAATTCTTTTGAAATTTGTTTATAGGTATTTTAAAAATAGTTTATAAAAAATGAAATTTCGCGAGTTTCGGGACCTACCTTAGGGTCTCCATATTCACGTTTTAAAGTATGAAACGATTTGAGATACCCAGTTCGTTGAAATGTTTTTCACATTCACATCCAAAATGTTTCTCACTTTCACATCCCCTTAACTAATAGACGTTTAAAAGCTAAGCTAAAAGTGAGATATGAGTAAGGACCTAAGTGTACATAGATCAGGGATATTCCTGCGAGGATAACAAAAGAGATAACGAACGAAAATAAAACCCACTTCGCGGATGCGATTGCCAGCCATGTGATGAAATAAATTTATTCCTCCGGGAAATAATAATTTATATGTCGAGGGGGAGGAAACGCAGGAGCAAGTATGATCAAACGTTCACGTGGCGCATGCTAGGTACAACCAAACAGACAATGAATCACGCAGAGGATGTATTACACCTCGTTAGATATAAAATTAATAACTTAAGGTAGGAATTAAGTTAAAATAAATCCTGCCCATGATACATCGCTGCGGAGTGAAGTTCATTGAAATCTCATCGTAGGAAAGTTTTCTGCTTCGATGGATCCAAAGCGACAGCAAGATAGATTATATATCTAGGTTCGATGAAACTTAACAGGAAAAACACGAACAGGCATTGCGTGTCTCTGTATATATATAAAAAAAAAATATCTAATCTCTCTAACTTGTCGGGACGTAATCTTAACTTCTGCTTTCAGGCATTCCTTCTATGCTCTCATCTATAAGAAGAATCCCTACGTGCTCTACGAGTGGAATATGCGAGGTCGGAGAAATCGAGAAAAGGACCCTGGAGACTCTCTTTGGGATTAAAATAATAATTACTCTACACGAGGCTCCTCTTTCATATCTTTTCTTTATATATATATACAGGGTGAGTCTTATGAGAACTCCAAATGAGGTGGGGTACTGCCGTAAGGGCACGTCCACTCTTTAAGAGGATATGAAAGGCGCTAAGAAATTTAATCGACGTCGATAGAGTGAAATTCATCTATACCCTTTTTGGTGGGAATGCCGTTTAGAATACTCAAGTGGTAACATAGGCTGGCGCGTCCCGTTACCGACATTTATATTTATGCCGAAGTTTTTTACAGTCTACGTTGAGAATTATACGAACTGAAGGGTTCTATATGTCATATCGGTAAAGTAATGATAAAAAGATCGACGTAAAACTGCCGAAATCCCGTGAATTCGTGACTGTTTATATCTTGACGAACCAACGTCGCCATCTGTGACGTTCGGCTGCAACTAAATTTTTCCTCTAAGAACACATTAGCCGCGGGACAAGCCAGCATTCTCTTGCAATCGTTAGTAAAAGTATTTACCACATTATCCCATCTGCCTCTGTAATATTACATTTCTACGGTATTCTAAATTGTTCGAGCTAGGTCCCGAAACTCTTAATTTTCGATTCTAAGCCTCCAAGAAGCGTAGAACATCGAAAACGTGCCCGGACCCCGCCATGTTGGTTCCAGTTCATGATAAGTAAATAAATCTTTAATGAAAAACGAAATTTCACCAGTTTTAGGACCTACTTTAGGGCCTCCATAATCACGTGTTAAAGTTTCAGATAATTCGGTGCAGCCAGTTTGGAGAAAAGTGTTATAAATATTTTCACTTTTTGTTGTGTATATATCACACTTTCATATCACCTTAAACCTTCCATAAGACTCACCCTGTAGACGTATGTTTTTACGAGTTACGGAAAAATTGAGCATTTCTCGTTGGATGTGTGAAATCGTGAAGTTGCGTTTCCGACAAGTTCACGGACCTCGACTGAACGCCGTGTCTCTTTACTCCAAGCATACGACTCACTCCGTATATTGTAATAGGCTTCGTTGTTCATCATATCTTAAGAGGATGCGAAAGTGGCATCCGAAAGCGCAATTGTTCATGAAACTTTACTTCCAACCGGTGTACCGAATCGTTTCGAGCTTTACAACGTGAATATAGAGAGTCTAAGCTAGGTTCTGAAACTCGGGAAATTTCATTTTTCATACAAAAAAAATTTTGAAACCGTAAATTTTTAAAGAATTAATATTCTATGGGTGTCGGGACCTTCTTTATAGCTTCCATATTGATATTGTCAAGTTTGAAACGATTCGGTACCCTCAGTTAGGAGAAAAGTTTCACAAACGAGACCTCTTCTCGTCACTCTCACATAACCTTAAAATCTCGACTGTTTATTCCAATATATACTTATAAGGCTAAGGTCTAGGTCTCCAAAGCCGCGGCTTTGGTGATTAAAAGTCGATCATTCCTCGTGTGTGCGAAAGAGTTGGCTCGTAATCCGAGTTTAGTCGGACGTACCTGAGTTTAACTCCCGGACGAGGGTCGACATGGCGTTGGTGACGCTGTCGGCGGCGACCAACAGGTCGTTCCTGAGGGAACGGCCCAAGCTATTGTTGGCGCTGCTGGAGCCACTTCCTGGCAAGCTGTTCGTCCTGAACGCAGACCTGGCAGCGAAAATTCTCGGTTTTTTCGCGCCACCCAAAGACAACAAAGGTGCACTGCATGCGTTTCGCGACAAGAACGTTTACTCGGAAGCCTCGGAACGTAAACGTGAAAAAACGATTGCATAATTTTTCGGGAAGATTTTGGAGATTCACTGATCTGTATATATTAGTCCTTACTCATATTTCATTTTTAGCGTTAAAAGACGTATTTTAGAGCATTGTTCTCGCGACAACCAAAGACAACAAGGTGCACTGCATGCGTTTCGCGACAAGAACCTTTAGTCGAAAGCCTTGGAACGTAAACGTGGAAAAAAAAAAAATCGATGACATGGTTCTTCGGGAAGGTTTTGGAGATTCACCGATTTATATACTCATATCTCATTTTTTTAGTGTTAAAAGAAATATTTTAAAGCATTGTATCCGATCCGATCATTAAGGTGATGTGAAAGTGGCGTCGAAGAGGTTTTGTTTATAAAACTTTTCTCCCAACTCGGTTTCCCCAATAGTTTGAAACTATACAACGTGAATAGGAAGACTATAAGGAAGGTCCTGAAACTCATGAAATTTCAATTCTTTTGAAATTTGTTTATAGGTATTTTAAAAATAGTTTATAAAAAATGAAATTTCGCGAGTTTCGGGACCTACCTTAGGGTCTCCATATTCACGTTTTAAAGTATGAAACGATTTGAGATACCCAGTTCGTTGAAATGTTTTTCACATTCACATCCAAAATGTTTCTCACTTTCACATCCCCTTAACTAATAGACGTTTAAAAGCTAAGCTAAAAGTGAGATATGAGTAAGGACCTAAGTGTACATAGATCAGGGATATTCCTGCGAGGATAACAAAAGAGATAACGAACGAAAATAAAACCCACTTCGCGGATGCGATTGCCAGCCATGTGATGAAATAAATTTATTCCTCCGGGAAATAATAATTTATATGTCGAGGGGGAGGAAACGCAGGAGCAAGTATGATCAAACGTTCACGTGGCGCATGCTAGGTACAACCAAACAGACAATGAATCACGCAGAGGATGTATTACACCTCGTTAGATATAAAATTAATAACTTAAGGTAGGAATTAAGTTAAAATAAATCCTGCCCATGATACATCGCTGCGGAGTGAAGTTCATTGAAATCTCATCGTAGGAAAGTTTTCTGCTTCGATGGATCCAAAGCGACAGCAAGATAGATTATATATCTAGGTTCGATGAATTAGGAATTAAGTTAAAATATATCGTGCCCATGATACTTCGCTGCGGAGTGAAGTTCATTGAAATCTCATCGGAGGGAAGTTATCTGCTTCGATGGGTCTAAACCGACAGCAAGATAGATTATATATCTAGGTTCGATGAAACTTAACAGTCTACGCTAACATAGGAAAGAATTATTCTGCCTCGATGAGGTGTGTAACAAGAATAATGGTTTGGATCCTCTGCGAAGAGTGCTTCCCCTACTTTAAGTTCGAAGCCGTTCCTAAAGGATGGCGACTCTAGGCTAATTAATAATAATAATAATCCATTGTTTGCTAATTCTGTGCTAAAATAAAACGGTGCCCGCAATCGGATGGAAGTAACGTTAATGGAAGCACTAGTACGACGTTATGCCGGGAACAATTATAAGAGTCCTTGTTACAGATTTGTTCGTGTTAGCTGCTTATTTCCACTAAAAAAATAGTGCAAAAGTTGAGCCACCTTTAACTTATTCTCGAGCAATTAACATAAGAAATTACATTCGCCGTTAAACGTCAATCGAGCGTGTAAACATACGGTGAACTAACATTTCACCAAACTATGATATTAATCTAATTAAAATTCATAAAACTATAATTACTCCGTTATTGATAAATTGTAAGTCACTTTTGGAGATCAATCATTCGCGAATGATTATTGTAAAAGTCTAGCTATTAAATGCTCTCTCGCGATAAATCGCACGTGCCAATAATTCGGCCATCTTGTTTGTTTTTTTTTTTCGCAGCTTTTAGCCAGTCGAAGTTTATGAGCATTTTTGTATCCTCATAAAGAAATGTAATGCACTTAATTGTAAATTTTACCCTCGGGTACAGAAAGTGCAGCTAACCCGAACAAATCTACCCATTCGTTAAGGTGAAGTGAAAGAAGCCGAGAAACTGGATCGATATCGGTAAAAAGGATTCTTCTAAATACCTACGTTGCCGACGTTCGTATTTATTTCGACAGCCGTATTAAATTATATTGTATATTGTGCTAAATGACATACTCCACATGTCGTTTCCGTACAATAATTATAAAGAAATCTAAGTAAAACTCCAAAAATCCCCTGGATTCTTGGTTTTTGATGCCCTAATTGACCCTCGCGCCATCTGTGATTTCCGAGTCAACTAAATTTTCACTCCGAGACCTCGTATTACCTTCGTTTTAGCACAGAAGCGAATAAGACACTTGTTTTTTCGACTTTATCCCGTTTAAATGCGAGTTTCTCGATTACCAGAGTGTTCTAAATTGTCGTGCAATTGTTCTGACATTTTCATTTCTCATATGAGAGCCTTTAATAATTGTATATCGACCGAAATGTGAGAGCTCGACGGCATTTTGGTTCTGGTCTGAGCTAAGTTGAACAATTAGTTTCGAAAATCGTAATTTTCAAAGTGTCAGGACAATTCCTAGGTATATTAGTATATTATTATTATAGTATTAATGTTTTGGACAGTTTTATCAAATAGCCTTAAAAAAAAGTGTGTCATCTAATCTACTGATTTGAGAAGGGTTTCACTTCACCTTAAGTGTTTTGGCTGAGTTTCGCGCCAAGTCAAGCCGAGACGCGACCGAGTCTCTATACCTGACGCGTCCACCTCTAAGACTAAGTTAACCCGCTATAAGACTAAAAACAGGAACTGCCGCGTAAAACCAAACGAATAACAACTAAACTTAGAGTCCGGCGCGGCGAACTAAGGATAAACGGTGAGTTAAAAGTAACAATGACTACGGGAACATACAGGCTACCGTCTAGAAGCGTTACAGCATAACGAAGCAAACGAGGGGGAATGTTTCTTGGAGTCAATTTCGCGACAACGGCGTGAGTCCATTGTCTTTGTCATCTTTTTCTGGATCTAGGGTCAGCCGAGGAATTACTTTAACACTAAATCATAAGCTACAGCCACACGAGTCTATCTACAGAATTCTGACTTGCTGCGCACCGAAGTGTGAGCAAGCTGCAAGTTGGGTGTTATCATCGTCCAGATACATGCTCAGGGTAAACTTTGTACTAATAGTTTCCGGTTAGTCCACAAATGTGCTGACTCAACAATTAGGAATGATCAACCAGTCCGTGGTCCATAAGTTTAGGTTACGCAGGGCCTTCCAAGGACTTTGAGGTTATGATTTAACAAATACTATTCCACCGATACTTGAGACCGATATGAAGATCTGTCAACGAGCCATTTGGATGGATGCATATTAATCCTAGATAACTATTTGGAAAAATCGGTGAATATTATATTTCAAATGTTTAGTTATCGAAGATTAACGCTACAATGATCAATTCATTGATATTGCTTTTCAGTAGCCCTTTACTTTATTATTTATTGAAATGTTTTCCAATTCTGAGATAAAATGTTCATAATTTAACAAAAAGAAATGAAACTGAACCATGTAAAAGTCATAAAATTAGAAAATATCTCAATAAAGAGGAACAAAGGTTTCTGTTCTGTTATAGGACCTCGAGTTTGCATTTTTTCTTATTCATTTTCATTGTAATTTTTTTGTACACTTCTTTTCTGTTTTTAATGACCCATTAATTATATGAATACGAATTAGCCGTGATATTAACTCCACGTGTCATTGACATGAGTCACTTTGAACCCAATGGCAGTGAACGATGTGAAAATCGAGGAAGGCAGGAATATTAAAACTAAACTAATTAAACTAACTAAAACGTTTGGGATTGAATTAGAGAAAAGAAGAGCTGTATTGAATTCAGTTAAGTACAGGGGTACTAAAAAGCAGAAATGGTGAATTTGATTTCAACCGCTGCTGGACGTTCTAGGGTTAACCTCAAAATCATAAGAGAAACGACGAAGACAGTTCTGCGGAGAGCATGGAATTACACAAAAGAAGTGCTGTATTGAATCCAACACAGTACAGTGGTACTGAAAAGCAAAAATTGATTTCAACCGCTGCCGGATGTTCTAGGGTTAACCTCAAAATCATAAGAGAACCGATGAAGACTGTTCCCCGGAGAGCATGGAAGGCCCCGAAGACCCCACTGTGGATAACTTTGCGCTCGATTTCGGACAGACGTATCAAGGTTCGACAATTAATCCCCGACAGGTGAATTTCTTGTACAGGGGAAGCGGGAGATTCGTACATGCCGGCCTACCTGACGTCACCGCCGACGCAGGAGAGGCTATCAGGAACGGGATTCTGTATCGTCCCGAGCATCGCGTTACCGGCCATGTTGGCGGCTACGGAGGTCGGCGGCACCGGGCTCTGATAGCTCTGCGACATCTGTTGCTGACTCTGTTGCTGTTGTTGTTGTTGCTGGGGCGTTGTCGACAAAGGTCCTCCCGGCGTAGGTGGCGCCGATCGGCTGCTCGACAGCGCCCCTGGCGGCAGCGGCGGGGACTTCGTACTACGTGGCGAGCTGTTCGGCGTGGACCGTGGGGACGCCTGGTGGTTCTGCGCGAAAGAAACGTCATAACCTCAAATCAGTGATGCCAACCGTACTGTTATTTTAGTATCTGTCCTATTATTTCAGTAGGAAATGGAATTAAGCCGTTCAGCTTTTAATGCCAGTTCAGTTTCGGTATTAAATCTCATTACCGAATGAGCAATACTTAACGCCAAAATTTGGCTCACCGATTCGATATTCTTTACGGTTTCCAAAAGAAAAAGAAATCTGTTATGCGCGCTGAATCTGAAACTTTTAGGTTAATGAGAATTGCTTGATATCCTTATTCAGTGTCAATTATTCTTTTCGCAGAGCAGTAGTGATCGGCAGTAACCTAAAAATTTGAAAAACACGGGAAAAACTAATAAGAGTTAAGAAGAGATATTGTAACGGCGAGGAGTTCACTTCAAATGGCTTTGAATATTTTGTTCGTCAGGAATGATTACCTTCAACATCTTCATAAGACCTTCGAGTTGGACCATCAATTGTCTCCTCGAGTCCTGCAGAGTAGCTAGATGTGTCTCCAGCTCATCCTTCCTCTGTCGAAGGGCTCTCAATTCTGACATCAAGGCAGGATTCTCAAGACCAGCCGCCTCGATCTCTTGCTGCCTCCTGATGAAGAGATTAGACATTGCAATTAGACATTCTCGAGGCCAATGAAAGGCACTGAAGAATCCTCAAACAGACATCGAAGAGTCTTCTATCGAGGCATCTTCTGTGCCCAACAATTTTCATGATAAGCCGTAATGTATGTGTGAGGTGTGTATGTAGTGACCCTAATGAGCAAATAATGGGCTCGGAAGAACAATATATTAATTAGAGCAACAGGTGCCATTGCCCTCCTGCTTGCTCCCCATTGTTTCGGTTAAAGGCATTAAGTAAAGAAGTATTCGAACTTCAGAGAACGTGAAAAAAAAGATCACACATATTCCTGGTTATTATTACATTTACGAGAGTAATTATTCATGTATATAGAGATTTATATGTCGATTCAGGCGGACTTATTAAAACATTTAAAAAAAAAGTCCATGCTTCAAATCTAGTGTACGCTCTGTAGTGTCCATGTAAATCAATTTCCTCGATCACCCACAGTCTAAAAACGAAATCGAGAATCTCGGCAGAGTTCTTCGCCAAGTGCATTTCCGCGAGCTCGACCGAGGTTCTTTGTTTGAACGTTCCAGTCAATCCTTTCCCCGCGTATTTCCAATCTCGGTTTATTATTCATTTCCACCCTCGTTTATAGATCTCTCTCTATATCAATAGGTTCAAAGGAATTGATTAAGGTGAAGTGAAACCCCTCTCAAATCAGTCGACTCGAATAAGACGCTTTTTTTAAGGGTATTGAATAGAACTGTTTAAAACATTGACACGTGAGAATTACCCTGACACTTTCAAAATTCGGATTTTTAATAAAAATTGTTTAACTTAGCCCAGACCGGAACCAAAATGGCTTTGAGCTCTCATATTTCGATCGATATCCAATCATTGAGGCTCTAATACGAGAAACGAAAACGTCAGGACAATTGTACGAGAATTTAGAACACTCTGGTAATCGATAAACTCGCATTTGAACGAGATAAAGGCAAAAAAACGTGTCTTATGCGGTGTTCGGCTAAAATGATGGTAATACAAGGTCTCGGAGTGAAAATTTAGTCGACATGAAAATCACAGATGGCGCAGGGAGTCCCTCTGCAGTCGATCAGGGCCCCAGAAAGCATGAATCTAGAGGATTTCTAGTTTCACTTCGATTTCTTAATAATTATTCTGCGAAAACAAGAGTTGGAGAATGCCATTTAGTACAATACCCAATATAATTCGACCCAGCTGCCACTATAAAAACGAACGTCGGCAACGTAGGTATTTAGAGAAATAATTTTTACCGACGTCGATCAAGTACCTCGACGTGTTTCACATCACCTTGATTAAACCTGGTTTTTCTAAACCTGAGATTCAAGGAAAAATTGGGAAAAAGTTCCTCCAGCGAGTTCAACTGATCCTTTAACATCGACATAGGGTCTCCAGTGGTAAAGAAATTCGGTAGAGTCTCGCGCCAATTACACATCTCGCGTTCTTTACTTTTTAACATCTAGATTTAATATAACAACTGATCTATCTTGGGCTTTGTGTTTTAGACTGTGGCTGCACCTTCACTAATCTACCTTCCCTTCTATGCAACCAAGGGGACACAAAGCGAAAATCAAAAGTCTTCGAACATGCGTGACTCTAGGAGATGGTTCGACAGGATGACGACGAGGTTTAGGCTTGACATATAGGAAGTCAAACGATACGGGTATACCTTAACCTTGCTATCTCTCGCATAATCTCCTTATTTTTCGCCTCGAGCTGCGAGATGAGTTCTCGTTGCGCCCTCGATGCATCCAGAGAGGCCAAATTGGCGTCCGAAGGAGTTCTTCCCTGTATAAAAAAAGCAACGATTACTCACACACCGAAAATGAAAATCCACATTTAACGCTCTGTAAGCCGATGTGTATATATATATTTTTTTATTATTAATTAATGTATATATATTCTTAAGCAAGGAGAGAAAGTAATACGACGTAAAATGTTCAATTGTAAAATTTAAGCCGACTCGGTACACACAGTTTGAGCAAAAGTTTCATAAATGACACCTCTGTGCAGCCACTTTCATATCACCTTAACTTTTTGAGCGCTGAGCCCTTTCGGCGTATGGGCGAATTTCGCCAGGACGGGCAAGCAATATTGGACCAAACGTCGGACGCACTTATAGGTACACAGCGCTCAAAGGGTTAAGGTGATGTGAAAGTGTCGTCAAAGAGGTTTCGTTTATGAAACTTTTCTCCAAATTGGGTGTACCGAATCGTTTCAAACTCTACAACGTGAATTCAGAAGCCCTAACATAGGTCCTGAAACTTATGAAATTTAATTTTTTATTAAATTCTTAAAAACTGAAATTTCACGGGCGTCAGGATCTCCTTCACAGCTTCCATATTCACATTACCAAGTTTGAAACGATTCGGTACACGCAGTTCGAAGAAAAGTTTCATAAACGAGACCTCTTTACGGCACTTCATCATCTTAACCCTTTCAGCGTATGGGCGAATTTCGCCAGGGCGGGCAAGCAATATTCGACCAAACGTCGGACGCACTTACAGGTACACAGCGCTCAAAGGGTTAACGCGAAACTGTTGAACATTTATTCCCGTAAACGCCCGAAACGATTCGGAATGACGAACGAAAGGAAGAACTCACCGCTTGGTCGGCCTGGGATATTCTGGACGCGGCTCGTGGCTGTAGGATGTTCAGGGAAATTTAATTAGTTTAATGGCATTGCACCAGCGGAATGCTTATCCTGTTTTTTATTGGGCTTAATCAGGTAGCGCGACCGAGGGAAACGACTCTGCGACACGAATAGCTCCGGCATTATCATTTTTTTAAAGGACCTAGTCGCGGATGTACAGAGCAGTTATGGATGCCTTTTTTTCGCGGATACGATGCCGCCAAATCAGTCGATCAGAACGCGACACTTTTTTTTTTATTAAGAGTATTGAACCGAACCGAATTTCTGAATTTTTCAGAAAAACCCTGAATTCTCTTTTCAGGAACTAAATCAGAATTAGAGTCGAGACTCACCACGGTTCTCGCCTCCTGGGCCAACCTCTGCGCGTATCTGGCTATCAGTTTGTGCTCGTCGTCCAGTCTCGAGCTGTCCATGCTGAACCGAGTTCATTAGCACATATGTATCAAGACGTAAAAATATTTAGACACCTTTTCTCTGAACTGGGTTTACCGAATCGTTTGAAACTTCATCCCGTGAAGAAACAAGGCCCTGTGGAAGGTCCCGATACTCATGAAATGTGAATTTTATCAAAATCCTCTTTACATTTTTATTATTCTTTTTTTTCTTTCTGGCAAATAATGAAGTTTCGTGGGCGTCGAGACCTTCTACAGGGCCTCTGTATTCACAGGGTAAAATTGCAAACCATTCGGTGCATCCAGTTGGAAGAAAAGTGTAATCAGCGATTGATCCCTGCGATGCCGCTATCACATCACCTTAAAGAAGATCATTCTGTCGGGTTTACCTCCTCAACGTGGACCGGCTGTCCATAGAACCGGAGTCGAAGGGCGCCATGAATCCTGGATCTGGAAATCCATTGTGAGACGGCAACGGGGACGGCGGTCTGAAACGTACGAAAATGAAAGTTTATATTCTGGATATACTCATTTTTTCCTAATTATACGCCTCGTTAAACTTCTTTGAGACCATGAAGTCGTACGAGGAGACAACGCCTACGGTCGGTTCCACAGAAATTCAGATTTTGTTCTCATCCAACGACGCGAGCGCCACTTGCGGGAAATAAGGGAACTTCCAGTTCTACATGACCGAGACATTTCCTACCGACGTAAATGACCTAAAATGCTTATAATTTTGTTATTAAGGTACGCAAAGCGGGACGCTAATCCGCGAATGATATACAGAATATGATATTTTCAATGTGATAAAGACCGGCCAGCAGAGGATAATTTTTAATTGCAGAATTTCAACGTGGAGGCGCTCTCGGCATTAGGTAAGAAAGAAAAATCTAGACATCCTGGAGCCCTAAGGTGGGGACGATTTCAATATATAGCGTCAGATCTCCTTATAACTACTTCGTGTTTGAGACGCTACCTCGTGTCATCGTTCGTAAGGAAACTCGGTAGAGTTTCGCGCCAAGTACATGTAAGAGCCTGAGCGAACGGCACCTAATACTTAACGTTACAACTCGGCACGTCGATTCGATATAATTAACTGATCTTCTTACACTATGTGCGACAAGTCGAGGGTTTTTTCAGGCTGTTCCGGGAATCTTGGGATGCTGTTCTTCCCCTTCTCCGGGACGCATCTGAAGCTCTTACGTAAAGAGTGCCCGATCTGCTTGCTCGGCGACTTCTGTCAAGAATCAAGAATAACACTGATAACACGGATAAACAGCTTGTGGACATTTATAGATAACTTAGAGTTCGTAAATACGTTTGGATTGTACTTACCGGTAACTTAGATATCTAGGATATCAGGAAATTCGAGGTGGAGTTTCGAGACAAGTACATATATGAGTGTACACAGGTGGAGCAACAATTTAGGATTTATGATCAGCTGAGCCAGGAGAAGGTTCCAAGACCTGAAGGTGATTACACGCGTGACGATAAATCGTAACAAGTGCTATTTATACAATTAAATCGAGTTCCATAATTCTCCTATTGATTTAACGTCACATGTGACAATGAACCATAGTATTTCATAATTTAGGAAATTAAATCTAGTTCTATTCTAATTCTTTTAACTATTGATTGTCACACATGACGATAAATCGTAGCAATTCGTACTTCATGCAATTAAATCTAGTTCATCTACAATTCTTTAAACAATTCATCGTGACATATGACGATAGATCGTAGAAATTTGTAATCTGTGCAATTAAATCGAGTTCCTCTGTAGCGGGTGTACGTTAATTAAATCTGTTCAGAAAGGTCTGCACGGATTTATCACAACGATTTATCGTAATCCGTATAGTCACCTTGAGAGTGTAAATCTAATTGAATTTATATACAAAGTTTAGCTAAAAATTCTAAGGAAACGTTAATTAAATCTGTGCAGAAAGGTCTGCACAAATTTATCTCAACGATTTATCGTGATGCGTATAGTCACCTTGAGAGTGTAAATCTAATTAAAGGTACATACAAAGCTGCTGTATTCCCTGGTCTCATGGTCGTTGTTGTGCGTTCCTGAGACCTTGCCTCGCCAGAAGCAATCTTGACAGAGCTGATAGGAGTGACACTTTTGACAGCGATACCTGAACCCGGTGAAGTTCTCCCTGTGGCAGGCGTCGCACGCGATCGGATGTGTCACTGAAGTGAACCCCAAGAGATTAAAACGTCCTTCAAGAATAGCTACCATTAGGTTGGCAACTACGTGATTGCGGCTTTTTAAGGTGGTGTGAAAGTGGCATCGAAGAGGTTTTGTTTATAAAACTTATCTCCCAACTCGGTTTACCGAATACTTCAAAACTTTACAACGTGAATAGGGACACTATAAGGAAGGTCCTGAAACTCATGAAATTTCAATTCTTTTCAAATTTCTTTATAGGTATTTTAAAAATAGTTTATAAAAAATGAAATTTCTCGAGTTTCGGGACCTACCTTAGGGTCTCGATATTCATGTTTTAAAGTATGAAACGATTTGAGACACCCAGTTAGTGGAAAAGTTTTATGAACGATTCAGCTTTCGGATGCCACTTTCACATCCCCTTAATACCATCTACCGGCAAAATCCGCAATCATTTAGTTGCCAACCCAATAAATTGTCAGAGGCCGTAAATAATTAACCAGTAAATAGATTAATTACCAGTCTCAACGGCGGCCATTCTGTGGTATAGAGGAAGCCAGATCAAACAATGAGGCCCAGGATCGGACATCAAGGTGTCCAGGAAGTCGTTCACGGTGACTTTTGAATTCTGGAAGGGAAAATCGAACATCAAATTACTCCACGATATTTAATCCAGCTGCATCGATCATCGTTATTTTGCTGAGATGACATAGGGAAAGCTTCAGTTCGTATAATTCTCAATGTGGACTGTAAAAAGTCATCAAGATAAATATAAATGTCGGTAACGGGACGCGCCAGCTAATGTTACCAAACGCGAGTTTATCTATTACCAGAGCGTTCTAAATTATCGTAAAATTGTCCTGGCCCTTTCGTTTCTCATACCAGAGCCTTAATTGTACACTGATCGAAATATGAGAGCTCGACGCCATTTTGGTTCTGGTCTGGGCTAAGTCAAGAAATTTTCTCCAAAAATCAAAATTTTGAATGTGTCAGGACAATTCTTAGATGATCACGAGACATGTGCCAAAGTTAGGTCCAATACCCTTAAAAAAAACGTGTTGTATTCGAATCGACTGATTTGAGGGGGGTTTCACTTCACCTTAATGATTGCAGAACAAAGGGCGACCCTTACCGGGGGGAATATCGAGTTGGCGAGGCCCTCGGAGTACCCGAAGGACGGAGTCTCGTAAACGGCAGCGGTGAGAGCGAGGACCTCCTTCAAGTACTCGGCGAACCTCCAGTGTATCATGTGCCCGTTGCCGTCCGATATTTGCGAGAAAATGTCTGCAAAAGAAGGGAAAGAAATTCACTTCCGTAATAGTAACAAACAAATTTAAAATATATCTAAATATATACATAAACAAACAAAATTAACAGGCTTCCGCGATGTAGACGTTTGGTGTCGTATTGAGTTTTGTTTCTTGCTTTTTTTCTTCTTACAAAAACCAGAGCTGATAAAAAGATTTAAAAAAATTCCCAAGTCGTTTTAATTTGGATTTTCCGATGTTAGGAAATTTCAGAGCCTCCCAAAACCTCGAAAACGTTAAAATGGTCATTATCGAAATTTGTTTATTTTTTTTTAACAGCTCTGGTTTTTCTTAAAAAAGAAAAATGGCACAAACGTCTACATCGCAGAAACATTCCAATAAGCCTGTTAATTTTGCTTGTGCCTCAAACTGGATTCCAGGTCCACGCAGCCTCAATCGCTGGATTTTCCAGCAACCCAGCAAGTGAAAAGGAAGTGTCTTTTAAGGGGACATGAAAGTGACATCTGAAAGATGAATCACGTTTATGAGATCTTACCACATGTTGACATTTTTTGATGGTTTGAAATCTTACCACATGAACATCGAGGCCCTAGGAAAGGTTTTTCAACACCTCTAAATTCAATTTTTATTTATAAACAAAAAAATTTTTAAATTGTTTATAACATAGCTGAAGTTTCACAAGTGTCAGGACCTCCCTCAGGGCGTCCGCATTCACGTGGTAAGATATCAAACGATTCGGTGCGTCTAGTTAGTGTAAAAGCTTCATAAACGAGACCCTCGAGACGGCGCTTTCATACCACCTTAAGAGTCGAAGAGTCTAAAGAGGAGGCAGGAATAATTCTAGCCACCGGGAGGACCCTGAAGAGATGAAGTAAATTCTCACATCGGAACTTGTCCATGAGCTTGCCCGCGCAGAGGGTTGCCAGGGCCACCTTCACCGAGAAGACGGAGATCTTGTTGTTTTCCCTGTGGAGGAGAAGAATGGGATGAGCATCTAGTGGTCGGAAGGGAGATCGAAGCCCCAGGGGGTCTGGGGGGGTTGGCGGCTTCCTTTGAGGTACGTACCCACTGGTGTAAGCCGCCAGAAGCCAATTCATCAGCAACGCTGTAGTGGCGTCCACTTTGGCTTGCTGGGAGACCGGCACCCTTTTGTTGAGCGCGTGGAAGAGCGACGACAACAGCGTCTCCAGCCTCGACACGCCCAGGGTGCTCGACGGCTCCAGCGTGTTCAGCCCGTTCTCCCGGAAGGCCTCGATGGCGTTCCAGATGTCGACATTGTGCACTGAAATCAATTTGTATAAGGTGAGGATAAAGAGAAAATAAAAAGGAGGCTGACGCCCCGGGTCGGCGCGCTTAGATTGAACCTTGCGGCAAGTGCAAGAGCAAACTCCTTGAAGGGCTTTGATGGGGTTCCAGGTGTCGATATTGTGCACTGAAATCGGTTTTTTATAAGGCGAGGATAAACGCGAGGCAGACGCTCCGGGTCGGCGCGCCTCGAGTGAGTCCCGCGACAAATGCTATACGGCGAGGCAGACGCTGCGGGTTGGCGCGCCTCGACTGAGAGTCACGACAAATGTAAGTGTAAACTCCATGAAGGGCCTCGTTAATGTTTCAAATTTTGACATTGTGCACCGAAATCAATTTGTATAAGCGAGGCGATAAGGCGAGGATAAACGTGAGGCAGACGCTCCGGGTCGGCGCGCCTCGACTGAGTCCTGCGACAAGTGCATGTGCAAACTCCCCGAACGCCTCGACGGCGTTCTAGATGTCGATATTGTACACTGAAATCAATTTGTAAAAAACGAGGCGATAAAGCGAGGATAAACGTAAGGCAGACGCTCCGGGTCGGCGCGCCTCGACTGAGTCTCGCGACAAGTGCAAGTGCAAACGCCCTGAACACCTTGACGGCGTTCTAGATGTCGACATTGTACACTGAAATCAATTTGTAAAAAACGAGGCGATAAGGCGAGGATAAACGGGAGGCAGACGCTCCGGGTCGGCGCGCCTCGACTGAGTCCCGCGACAAGTGCAAGCGCAAACATAGTCTCCTCGAGCGAGGCGACCGAGTGTATTTACGCGTCGTAATGACGAAATTGTTATAGGAAACTCACGGTGGACCTTCTTCTGGATGAACCTCAGCTTGCAGGCGGTCCTGTAGGACGCAAACCGGATGCTGTCGAAGTTCTGCTGGCGCATTTCCTGCAGCAGCTGGAGCCGACTCGCCTCACCGCTGCTGCTGTTGCCGCTGGCACCGTCGTCCGCCATTTTGACTGAAATAGAATTAATTGAAAAATAACATTAGGAGCACATTTAAACAGTCTTAAGTTGTGGAAAAAGGGTCACTACATATAATTTCTACGGTATCCCAAAATGTTCGATCTACGTCCTGAGACTCTTCATTTTCGATTCCAAGCCCCCAAAAAGCGTAAAACATCGAGGACGTGCACGACCCACGCCATGTTGCTTCCAGTCCACGATAAATAAATAAATTTTTCAGGAAAAATGAAATTTCATGAGTCTTAGAACCTACTTTAGCGCCACCCCATTCACGTGGTAGGATTTGAAACGAATCGGTACTCCCAATTAGGGGAATACTTTCCTCAACGATTTCACCTCTCATATATATATATACATACATATATAATATATATGCTTTTAATGTTAAAATACCCTCTTCCACTTGAGCTCTCAATCTCTGCCCACGTAATTAATTTCTCAGGGTTCTGGAAATCCAAAAAAAAAAAAAAATCGTGTTAAAAAGCCCGACCCAGCCATTGGAAAAACTCGGTCGCGAGGGAAGGGAAAATAATGACACCGAATGAGAGACACGAGATGAATGCGGAGAAGTCGGAGTGGAGAAAAGGAGTGGCAGAAGGGAAAACAAAGGAAAGGAGACGGGCACGGGAGCGTCGAACGATATGAAAGGAAAGGTGAGAAAGGCCGAGCGGACCAATTTCCCGACTGAGCTCGACGTGGTCCTGGATATTCATGACCGAGAGAAAATTCCCGTTGTACCTTGGAAATTGCGCCATCTTGCCAAGGAAACGGGAAATCGATATTGTTTGTCCATAAATATTTTATACATATATGTGCCCATAATTATGAAAGTGGTCTAAGTCATATATTTTTTGTTTCGAAATTACATTGAATTAATTTCGTTTGAAATAATATGGCGTGAAATAACTGATAAACTCATTTGTTTTTTTTTAATTTTGACTTAGACCACTTTCATAATTATGGGCACATATGTGACACTACAGAATGACCCTTGTATAAAAAAAAAAAAAAAAACATGAAAAGGGTGAGAAGAATGGAGAGCGAAATCGAATACACGTGGGTGCTGACGAGCGCGGCGTTCTCACCAGTATCGATGGTCGATTATTATATACATATACATATATAATATATCTGAGTATGTAGGCGCACGTACAGATTAAATACGCTTAGCAAACGATATTTAAGACAGGTTCATCCGATTACCCGGCGAATCCTTAAAAATATTCCCACATTGCCAGGCATCTTACTAAACGTCGAGTCTTTAGCTCGTTTCGAAACCCTTTCGCGGGTCTGCAGGAATCTGCAATTCGGCAAAATGCAATAAGCGGTAATTTCGCAGGAGAGGAAGAAAAAATTGGCATCGCCTTTTAAGGTGATATGAAAGGGTGATAATATATATATATAAAACGTCAAAATATTTAAAATTTATCTCCAACCTGGGTGCATCAAATCATTTGAGACCTCTGCACGTGATTACGAAGGCCCTAATGAAGAACGCGATGCTCGTGAAATTTTATTTTTCAACAAAAAATTATTTCATTTAGCCCAGACAAGAACCAAGATCACGTTTTATTTTTTTTTTTTTTGTGAGGAATGAAATTTCACGAGCATCGCGTTCTTCCTCGGGGCCTTTATAACCTCGTGCTGAGGTTTCAAATCATTCGGTGCACCCAGTTTGGAGAAAAGTTTTGTCAATTTTGTACATATATATATATTTTTTTGTGTGTATATATATATATGACACTTTCATATAACCTTAATGTAGCTGCCGAAAAAGAAAGAAAGGCATCGCCGTAGATGGACCGACGGGGCGCGGGTGAAACCGCACGGAACGCCCGCCGATGCGCCGATAAAACGGTCCGCGCGAAGTCGGCCGCACCTTTGGGGCGATCCGGTGCGCCCGTTCCCCGGTTTCCGCGTCCGCGGGTGCGTGAAAGTGAGGTTAGGCGCGTGAAAGAGAGGTTAGGTGCGTTCCGCGCGTTCCCGGAGTCGCGGCGCGCGCCCCCACCTGGCCCACTTATCGTATTGATTCAACCCAGCTATCCGTGCGTTCCTCGTTCCGCGTTTCTTCCGCTCTTCCTGTTCCTCCTGGATTCCCTCTCTTATTCTTTCGTATTCTCTCTTAATCTCTCTTATTATCAGTTATTTTTTCGTATTGTCTCGTATTCTCTTTTATTATCACTTATCCTCTCGTATTCACTCTTATTCTCTCGTACTCTCTCTTAGCACATTCGCGACCGGCAAATTTTTTCCGTTTCAAATACCGAGTACCGGCGAAAATAATGAAATTCTGCAACTGGTTGCCGCAAACTTGTATCGTGTATCGTTATGGACGTGAATTCACGTCAGCGGGAAATCAGGAATAGAACGTGAGAAGACGTGAATTCACGTCGGCGGCAATCAGGTATAAAATTTTTAAATGACGTGAATTCACGTCAGCGGGAAATCAGGAATAGAACTTGAGAAGACGTGAATTCACGTCGGCGGCAATCAGGTATAAAATTTTTAAATGACGTGAATTCACGTCAGCGGGAAATCAGGAATAGAACTTGAGAAGACGTGAATTCACGTCGGCGGCAATCAGGTATAGAATTTAAATTGACGTGAATTCACGTCAGCGGCAATGAGGTATAGAATTTTAAAATGACGTGAATTCACGTCAGCGGCAACCAGGGGCAGAACTTGAAAAGACGTGAATTCACGTCAGCGGTCGTGAATGTGTTAATCTCTCTTATTATCACTTATTCTCTCGCGAGGCGCGTCTCCTTCCTCGGCCGCCTTGGAAATTCGAGATCGAGCCGGCTCGATCGAAGCGTTCGATTGATCGATACGGTCAGAGGGGAACCATAATATTTTGGGTAACTATAATAATTGGGTAATTATAATACCTTGATCGAAGCCGTTTGAAACAGGTATCGAAAATGTGAAATGCCATTTTCTATTACATTGAAGCATAAGTAATGGCGTTTTTTTTCTCTTTTTATATATGTCATGTTATGTGTAAAAACAACCGCCATTACTTATGCCATCAACCCAATATTTTCTAGACAGAGCACTGAGTTCATTGAAATTCCAATCTAAATGTATACAACGGGAATTAAGGGATGAATTAATTTGTCTTTTATTTTACACCTTTAAATTGAAATTATACCACCTTCGTCATTACCGGCACATATGTCGGGCTATAATTTCCGAATAATATACGTTTTACGCGCCGGGCGCTTGTAACGACACCATTGGGTCCACATTTGCACGTGCAAATGGAAATGCAAATGCAAAACGCGCGCACTCGTGGCCCGCTTAGTGCGCATGCGCGAATGGGCTAGTATAAGTGCAAAATAGGTTGTACCGGATTAGCCGAACCGGTCTAACCTGCGCGATCGACGTGATAATAGAACGTACCTAACCTAACGTAACCTAACACAACCTAACCTAACACTTTGCACGGCGAAATTACATTTGCAAACCGCGGTGCCGATTCTAACCTTGAATTACGCTTAATATTTACGTAAGGCCTAATATTATGAGACCACTAATGCTTTCCAATTTTTTCATGCTTTTATTTCGAACTGTATGAACTGTTAAGGTGGAGTGAAACCCCCCTACAATCAGTCGATTCGAATAAGACACTTTTTTTAACCCTACGGCTACTAGGAGCACCTAAAGGCGACCGACGTTTGGTCCAATATCCCCTGCACGGTCAGACGAATTTCGCCCATACGTCGAGATGGCTCCATGTTCAAAGGGTTAAGGGTATTGGATCGAACTATCACAACCTGCCTGACCTATCCAACTGTATGTGAAATAAAACCCCCTCAAATCAGTCGATTTGAATAAGACACTTATTTTAATCTTAGGCTACTAAGAGCGCCTAAAGGTGCCCGACGTTTGGTCCAATATCGCCTGCACGGTCATACGAACTTCGCCCATACGCCGAGATGGCTCCATGTTCAAAGGATTAAGGGTATTGGATCAAACTATCACAACCTACCTGACCTATCCAACTGTATGAACTGTTAATGTGAAATAAAACCCGCTCAAATCAGTCGATTTGAATAAGACACTATTTTTAATCTTAGGCAACTAAGAGCGCCTAAAGGCGCCCGACGTTTGGTCCAATATCGCCTGCACGGTCATACGAATTTCGCCCATACGTCGAGATGGCTCCATGTTCAAAGGGTTAAATCAGCTCAACCCAGTTAGTGGGGAAACTCTCTCTGGAGTTTCCTGATTGCGGCAATTGTTTAGTCACGACCGTTCGGATGTCCCTGATACTAAAGGGGGAAGATCCCCCCACCGGGGAGTTTTTCCGCGTTCCATAGACAATTGCGTAACGATTTGCGCGATACTCCTTCAGCGGCATGGCCGTCCTTGGGAAATCAAAGGGGAGGGGGGAAGGAGAGCTCTTCCCGCGGATGATTCTCCTCAAAGGTCAGCCGACTCGAGGGGCACTGATGCAATTGCATTCCCCGAGTGGCGCTCGAGACGCGTTTTTATTTCCAAGCCTCCGAAGGAAATATGTGCAAACTTGCGGACGAGGGGGAGGGGGAGGGGCAGTGTAAGAGCCTACCGAGTCCCCGCAATTAAATCGTACTGCCGGTTCTCTTAAGCATTCACTATTAACCCATTCGCGAGCGGCAAATTTTCTTCCGTTTCAAATACTGAGTACCGGCAAAAATAATGAAATTCTGTAAGTGGTTGCCGCAAACTTGTATCGTGTGTCGTCATGGACGTGAATTCACGTCAGCGGCAATCAGAGATAGATTTTGAAAAAGACGTGAATTCACGTCACCGGCAATGAGGGGTAGAACTTGAGAAGACGTGAATTCACGTCAGCGGCAAAGAGGAATAGAATTTGAAAAAGACGTGAATTCACGTCAGCGGTCGCGAATGTGTTATTGGCGCGTGATTTTCAACCTAGTGAAATTTACCTAGTGCCATTTTTAATACTCAAATGGTAACATAAGCTGGCGCGTCCCGTTACCGACATTAATATTTACGTTGAAGTCTTTTACAGTCTACGGTGAGAATTATACGAACTGAAGGGTTCTATATGTCATTACGGTAAAGTAATGGTAAAAAGATCGATGCAAAACTGCCGAAATCCCATGAATTCATGACTGTTTATACCTTGACGAACCAACGTCGCCATCTGTGACGTTTAGCTGCAACTAAATTTTTCCTCTAAGAACACGCGTTATCCGCGAGACAAACCAGCATTCTCTTGCAATCGTTGGTGAAAGTATTTACCACATTTTCCCATCCGACTCTGTAATATTCCATTTCTACGGTATTCTAAATTGCTCGAGCTAGGTCCTGAAACTCTTTATTTCCGATTCTAAGCCTCCAAGAGGCGTGAAACATCAAAAACGTAAACCATGCATGTTGGTTCTAGTCCATGATAAGTAAATAAATTTATTATGAAACATGAAATTTCATGAGTTTCAGGACCTACTTTGGGGCCTCCACATTCACGTGGTACAATTTCAAACGAATCGGTACACCCAATTAGGAGAATAGTTTCCCCAACGATTTGACAGATGTATACAGGCTGACTTTTATATCATATATCGGAGGACTCGCTTTGGAACCACAATTAACAGATATACATTTTTAATATCTCAGACAAGAAGCATTAATTAATAATAGATATCTTATACTTTCAGCATCGGCAGGTTAAATTGCTGTTCGTTAACAATATGCTTTTGCTCGTCGAGAAATTCATACATAGGAAAAAAGAGGAGGTAAATGGAATAAAAGAAAGCGAAACGATGTTCCTTTTTGAAAGCCTGTGACAAGGCAAGACTCATCTAACCTGC
The DNA here is from genome assembly GCF_000612105.2 of Orussus abietinus. Lineage (NCBI taxonomy): Eukaryota > Metazoa > Arthropoda > Insecta > Hymenoptera > Orussidae > Orussus > Orussus abietinus. Next base: position 87,074 of record NW_019394514.1, read on the forward strand.
CTTGCAGGTGCGCACCTGAATCACTATAGATACGAGGCTCGTAACTCACGTTAAACTTTGTGTCTCGCCTCCTTTTTCCAGGCTCGAAGAGCCTCCAATTCTCCCCCTAGATCAAGGATACTAAATATCCCCTACTAACCTCAATTAGTACGATAAATATTTCACTAGTATCTTTAAAACCTTACGAATAAAAATTCCTCTTTCCGATCCAGGGCTCGGAAGATATTTCATCCATATCTCGGAGGACTCGCTTTGGAACCACAATTACCAGATATACATTTTTAATATCTCAAACAAGAAGTACTGGCAAGTTAAATTGCTCTTCGCTAACTACAATATACCTTTGCTCTTTGAGAAAACCATACGTAGGAAGAAAGAGGAGGTAAAGGGAATAAAAGGAAGCGAAACGATGTTCCTTTTTGAAAGCCCGTGACACGGCAAGACTCACCTAACCTGCCTTGCCGGTGCGCACCTGAATCGCTATAGATACTAGGCTCGTAACTCACGTTAAACTTTGCGTCTCTCCTCCTTTTTCCGGGCTGGAAGAGCCTCCAATTCCCTGCCTAGACCAGTGGCACCTGCGGCTGGGCCCCTTGCGTCGTGCGCAGTATCTTCGCACGCATAGACGATATAAATAGGGAGGCGAAATATTTCCGAGCACTCCACGAGAGAGCTGTCAAGTGGAAGAGGGGAGTGTACCTGAAATTTCTCTCCCTGGCAGGTCAATCTGCCGATTTCTCGCTCAATTAGGAATAGAACACGTTCCTGGTCCTACCTTGAACCCGGCGACGTTAACGGAGCCCCTTGTGAGTAGTTTTTCACAATAAACACGCGCGATCGAACGCCGACGCTACACACATCTCGAGGGTCGCGGCCATCATTGGTTTCGACAAGTAGTTCGCCGGTGGCGCTGGCCTCGCGAGGCGGCCGCCGCGGGAACTAGCGGCGGCTCGATGGGGAGCTGCGCGCCGCTGAGAGACAGCCGCCGCCATCTTGTTAAGCCATCTTGAATCAAGTACGCAGAATTCGAACGGTCATGGAACTTTATTACCGACATTTGTTATGACTTTATACAGAGATGAGTTGGGAGATTGCTCACGGGCAGGGTCGCGCGATCGGCATCGTGTGCTACCCTCTGGTTTCGTACGTTAGCTTTCACCGTTTTTGCCCCCAAAGGCGGCGCAACGAATTTCTGGTAGGGGCTCGCGCACTCGCGATGGCTGTGCCATCTACCAGTTGCTGTTGGTGGCTCACGTATTCATTTGCTTTACGTAATAGGGTAATAGACTATTTACGTTTTTAATCCATGATTAACTTAAACGTTAACTTTAACCTACGGTTAGGTAATTAATTATTTAACCGAGGCCTGGTGGAACCACCGTGTCTTCTAATAGTTCTCACAAGATGGCGCACTTATAAAAATTGATTTGAAATATTTGTTGCTACTGTACATGAATTTGTACTTCGTGTCGCTTTACGTTCAGCGGTTGTTTATAACAGCACGTGGTAATTATTATTTAATCGAGTAATACGACAAACGTGTAGAAATTTTATCCAACATGGGCACGCCTGATGTCGAAAAGCCAGAACCCTCAAATTCGCATGAAACGGAAAAAGCAAAACCGACGAAAAGAAAGCAGAACGATGAAAGTGTTATGGAAGTAAGGTTATGTTAAATTCCATCGGCGTTATCGGTCTTCGTTTTCATTTACACATTACGGGATTATTTAAAAGCGTAAATTATACTTTAAGGTAGATACAGTTCAAGGAATAGAGGGAAAGGTAAAAGTAAAGCCAGCTTCAAAAAGAGCGAGAGGCATCCAAGGGGAACAACGGAAAGTAAGAGAATTTTTATCCTTCAATAAGATTTGATATAATTAGAAAATCCCATATTAAAATTGTTTCACTCGAGTGGTTCTGTATTTAGCGTCTGTTCTATCGATGTGGTTTGTAATAGTTATCTATTCATTTTCACTTTTATCAAATATTTAGGAACGTTTTAACCATTTAACTACGAAATGCTACTATAGTATCACCCTTTATTCCTATCTATTAAAAGCGACAAATGAATATCGTAGTCATGTAAAACATGAGTGCACCTTACAGATGATATATTTCCTTGTTCGTTTGTACTATTGTTAAAAAGCTAACAATTGTTAACGTTTCATTTAATTTTTAGGTACCTGTCCCGGCACATAGATATACACCACTAAAGGAGAATTGGATGAAAATTTTTACACCTCTAGTAGAACACTTGCAGTTGCAGATTCGCTTTAACCTAAAAACTCGAAACGTCGAGCTCCGCACAGGACCAGAGACTTCGGATATAGCCAATCTTCAAAAAGGCGCTGACTTTGTAAAAGCATTCATCTATGGATTTGAAGTAGAAGATGCATTGGCCCTGCTAAGATTAGATGATTTGTTTATCGAAACATTTGAAATACAAGATGTCAAACCTCTGAAAGGTGACCATACATCTAGAGCGATCGGAAGATTGGCAGGTAAAGGAGGAAGAACAAAATTCACGATAGAAAATGTGACAAAAACTAGAATTGTACTAGCTGATAGCAAAATCCACATTCTTGGCTCGTATCAAAACATTCAACTTGCGAGGAGAGCTATTTGTAATTTGATACTCGGTAGTCCACCGTCAAAAGTTTATGGACAGTTGAGAAACGTAGCAGGTAGAATATCAGAACGTTTGTAAATAAAATTTGATAATAAAATAAGAAATAATTTGTTTCATATTTCATCAGTGTTCGTTAATCAGTTTTTCTACGAATATGTCGTAATAAAAATATAACCATGTTCTACTCAATATGGCCTGTTTGATTTTTGACGGAAGTATTAAGAGACTTCAATAGAAACCACTTATTTATTAAATAGCTCCATAGAATCTTCCTTTAATTGTTTAATATATAAAATTTACTATAAGCCTACATTATAAAAGTATCTGATATTTATATTTACGTGGAACTTTATTAAGCACTAATCGACCATCATAACTGAGCGATGCGAAGGTCCATGGATCTGCCGAAGACCATTCAACGGCATAAACACTATCTTCGTGTTCTTCATACCTTCCGACAACTCCGTCTTCCAATCTGAAAGATTGCGAGAATGAGTTTATAAAATAGCTCATAACTTTTTAGTTCTAAAGCTTATTGAAAAATTAGATATTGCTAATTTATAGAAGAAAAATATTAAATTAGTCATTTGGCAATTTACCAAATGAAAGCAACATGTAACCTTCCACATTTTTTTAACTTTACATACTTCTCTTTAGAACTTTCTTCTGCTTGACTAGGATCTTCGCTATCCTCGGTTGGAACAATATGTCCGAAAGGTTCCGAGGAAATAGAAGCAATACTGCAAAGTATTACTCTCGAATCGCTACTCGAAGTTAACACCAACTGATCGTGGAATCTATTGATCCGAATATTCCAAACCCAATGAGAATGTTCCATTCGAGACACGATAGGATCTGAGGGTGATCGAATATCCCAGAACTTCATATAGCCATCATCTCCACATGTCGACAAGAAATACTGTCGATTTGCATTAAAGTCCAAATCCCTGAAAGAAATCGTTAACACTTCTTGTTACGACTGAGTGTCTATACAAACATGTACTATTCAATGTTAAAGTCTTGAAACTTCCGCTACTGTTATTCCTTACATACAAATTGGTTTCCAAGTGAGAGAGTATAAATTTGTTGTCTTGCTGACGTTTGTTATGCCGACAGGACAACAAATTAATACGCAGCTATTTTGATGTTATTTAAATTTTCACTCGATGCACAATTCTTCCTGAGTATAGAATCGTAATACAACTGAGATTAACCTTACGATCTGCGAGTGTGCTGGCTGAATTATCCACGCTGTTTCCGATGGGCATCTGAAATCCCATCCTCGCACATTAGTCTCGTTTAACGTGACAAACTGATTGCATCCATTATGAGGATTCCACTTGCCGTTTGTGAAACGAGGTTGACCCTTGCCTGACAAGGTGCCTACAGTAACGACCTATGTATTATGTGGTTCATAAGTTTCATACAAACCTTGGCTATTTAAATTATTACAAACATTTACCGATATTAGCATACAAGTATAACATAATTTTATAAACGAAAGTATGTGCGATATTAATAAGAATTTAAAAAAAGGGGACAGATACCTGGCATTTACTGTCCGTTAAATCCCAAAGAACAAAATTATTGTCAACAACCGAAACGACCTTGGTACCATCCATTGGATGGTACGCAATTGTTTTTAAATCGTTTCCATAAGATGTCGTATCTAAATCATCTAATTTCTCCAACTTAACGATGTCATTTGTATATTCTTTCATCTCTGGCATCTTCCACAAAGCGCCCTTCATTTGACAGATTCCTTCATCTACCCTCGGACAAGTTTTACAATCGATATAATTCAAAGAATGAGATTTCTAATAATGAAACTTAAGTTCATGGTGTGATTAGTCGTCGAAAGAAGTACAAATCGCAGGTTAAGTTTGAAAAGTGCATACCGTTAAGATAATTGTAACAAGTTATGAATTTGTCTATATCCGTAGGCGAAGCTTGCAGCGACCAGATCTCTCCGACGGAATGTTGAAACACTTGTGTCTTTAAGCCCCCTGTTTCGTCATTAAGCTCAACTAAATGTACTTGATTGTTGTGGAATTTCAGAGACTGCGTTCCCACTAGAAACCTTACAATGTCAGTTTCAGCTGTTTGAGCCGATAGTGCTCTTGCCTGAAAAATTGTTACACATTTTAAACAACTACTAATGATGAGAATATTTTTACTAAAAATACAACAATCATAAGATCTTCAATGTAACCGGATAATAATTCAATGTCATTATTTAAGAGTCGTAAGCAAGGAGAGATGCTTAACGAAGTGTCGAATTTTGCTTGTAAACATTTTATAGGTTAGGAAACAAACATATGCTTCCATCCACCGCAATCAAACAATTAATCATACTTGAAACTCAAGCCCGTAAATCAGCGGCGTGTCGTTATCCATTTTTTATATCATACATTCCATATATATTTATTATTTATTAACGCTTTTTGTGCCGTCTAATCGGTCCTTATGTCAAAATCGGCCATGAAGTAAGTCTAATAACAGGATGGAAGAAAGTAAACCAGCGAGAACAGAAGTGCTCCTTGCGGACATGCTAGAAACTAACCTCAACAGCGGGGGGAAATTTGAATCTCTATGAATGATAAAACGCTTCTTCCAAAGAAAACAGACGTGCGTAATAAACTAAAATCAAAGCAACTCAACAGAAATACAGTCTGAAAGGTTTCGTTCTGAAAATATGACCCTCTCTACGTACTTTGTACTGTAATCTCCGAGGAAATTATTTAAATAGCACTTTAAAGTGCGCTTTTATCGTTTTATGGGTATCGTATGTGTAGTATTTGAAAGTTGAACATTTAAAATGCATTCAGAGGTATGTTTTGCAAGGTTTCTTGCTTTAAAAATTAACTGACCGACTATGGTGTGGTCACATTGGAATGCTAATATAGGTACCGACTGGTAATGAAACTTAACACCTTTGATCATTAGAATATCGAATTACGCACACATGCATTATACAGAAATAGGACAGTCTACGTTATGACAATCTATGTGTGCCAACTGGTGTCCAATGTATGCAGTCAAGATTACTGTACAATGAAAAGATCTGTCGCGAAATTGCTCCTCGGGGAAGCGCAGAATCGTCAGTAGAGCATCAGACCGTAGCGGCCGCGAATCTGAGATTAAAAACCAAGAGGATACTGTACTCTACAAATGGGTAACCAGTATTCCTAATTATTCCGAAAGTGGTACTAACATTTCCAACATGACTCCGGGATGATACTATGGGCAGCATTGCCGAGAAAATAGTAAAAAAGTGAATATATTTAAGGAATGAACCGACCACGGTCGACGCCATTTTTGTTTCGCGTAAAAGTAAAGTCGACTCGATATCTTTAATTCGATCATTTTAAGCAAAAAGGAGTCTTGAAGAATATAAATGATTATTTCGAAAGTGGCACTAATATTTCCAAAATGATTCTGGAAAGATTCTACGGAAAGCATTGCCGAGAAAATAGTAAAAAACTGAATATATTTAAGAATTGGAGCGCGACCATGGTCGACGCCATTTTGGTTTTTCGTGAAAGTAAAGTCGACTCGATATCTTTAATCCGATCATTTTTAGTAAAAAGGAGTTTTGAAGAATGTAAATATCATTCCGAAAGTGGTACTAACATTTCCAACATGACTCCGGGATGATACTTTGGGAAGCATTGTCGAGAAAGTAATAAAAGAGTGAATATATTTAAGAACTGGAGCGCGACCACAAAGCTTCATATTGATAATAAGACCGGGGCTTGAGGAATACATGCACGTGAGACATGTCGAGCGAGTGTTTATATAATTAAATAAAATTAAATAAAATCGACGCAATGTTTATCATTTGTTTATGTGAGCGGAATTTATTCAACATAATATAATCTGCTCGGATAAACTTAATAATAAAACCGATGCTTGAGGAACACACGCATGTGAGACATGTTGAATGAGTGTTTATACAATTAAATAAAATTAAATAAAATCGACGCAATGTTTATCATTCGTTCATGTCGAGCGGAATTTATTCGACATAATACAATCTGCTCGGATAAACTTAATAATAAAACCGATGCTTGAGGAACACACGCATGTGAGACATGTTGAATGAGTGTTTATACAATTAAATAAAATGAAATAAAATCCACGCAATATTTATCATTCGTTTATATCGAGCGGAATTTATTCGACATAATACCTACAATCTGTTCGGATAAAATTGATAATAAGACTGGCGCTCGAGTAACACACGCACGTGAGACATGTTGAGCGAGTGTTTAATCAATCTTATCTCCTCGCCATATCTACGATAAGTTCTAAACTCTATCGGACACACGTATTCACGTTAGTCCCAGGAGCTCGCTTCTTCGGAGTTTTCGACACTCCGGGGTCCCGCCCTAGAAAAGAAAATCATGCAGTGAAGAATTCTATTGAAAAGAAAAAGAAGTCGGAGTATATTTAGCCCGGTAGTGCGAAACGTGTTTTCTAATTTATTTCTGGATCGGCTGCCGATTTTTATTCCCGTTTTACAATGCCGGAGTACGTCAGTGTGTTTGGACTTTTCCACGCCACAAGTAAGAGGATGATGATGAATATAAATTTAGAAATTAAATCCGAAATATAAGTTAGAATGAAATATGATTATACGAGGTAGGGAGAGATTTTCGTTAAAAAAAGTGTCTTATTCGAATTGACTGATTTTAGAGGGTTATCACTTCACCTTAACAGTTCATACAGTTGTATAAGGCAGGTAGATTGTGATAGTTCGATCCAATACCCTTAACCCTTTGAATACAGAGGCAATTCAACATATGGATGAAATTCCTCTGACCGTGCAGGCGATATTGGACCAAACGTCGGGCGCCTTTAGGCAATCTTAGTAGCCAAAGAGTTAAAAAAAGTGTCTTATTCAAATCGACTGATTTGAGGGGGGTTTCACTTCACCTTAACAGTTCATACAGTCAGGCAGATTGTGATAGTTCGATCCAATACCCCTAACCCTTTGAACACGGAGCCATTTCGACATATGGGGGAAATTCCCCTGACCGTGCAGGCAATATTGGACCAAACGTCGGGCGCCTTTAGGCGATCTTAGTAGCCAAAGATTAAAAAAAGTGTCTTATTCAAATCGACTGATTTGAGGGGGGTTTCACTTCACCTTAACAGTTCATACAGTCAGGCAGATTGTGATAGTTCGATCCAATACCCTTAACCCTTTGAACACGGAGCCATTTCGACATATGGGCGAAATTCCTCTGACCGTGCAGGCGATATTGGACCAAACGTCGGGCGGCTTTAGGCGCTCTTGGTAGCCAAAGGGAATAGAACCAAACTGGGGGTAGCTCGATAAAAATTAATACTTTTAAAATAAAAGCCACACTAATGTTACCTAATCTGCACACGAGGGACTCGAGGATTGTTGACATTGGACGTGAAATAATAACGTAGAGTCACTCTACCATGTCGAGTGACTCAACCGAGGTTTATTATCTCGTGAACTCGTGTCAGCCTTGACGAGGCCGGACAACAAGAACATAAAGCTGGCATTTGTACTCGTTTGAGACCGAGACATTCGCAGTTTGCCGATGGCGCGATATTAGTGACGGCGAAATTATCCATTTTTCAACTTCCTCGCGGAATACTAAATTCATAAACTGGAGAATTTCATAGAATAGACGGATTTCTTGTTAACAAACTCGACGGAAGATGCGCGACATTGTGCCTGTGGGTCTATCTAGTCTAGTCTATTTCTCGGGTTGACTAATCGAGAGGACATGACCATACATTGTTACTGCTCCAGTAAGATCATTAACTACTTTTAAGTTGAAGTGAAACACGTCGAGGAACTTGATTGACGTCGGTAAAGAAGATTCTTCTAAATACATACGCTGCCGACGTTGGTTTTTATATTGACAGCTGTGTCGAATTGTATTGGGTATTTTACTAATTTGCATAATCCATATGTCGTTTTCGTACAATAATTATAAAGATATCGAAGTAAAACTCCAGAAATCCTCGGGATTCATGCTTTCTGAGGCCCTTATTGAGTGCAGAGGGACATCCTGCGCCATCTGTGATTTCCGTGTCAACTAAATTTTCTCTCTGAAACCTCGTGTTACCTTCGTTTAGCACAGAAGTGCATAAGACACTTTTTTGCCTTTATCCCGTTCAAATTCGAGTTTATCGATTACCAGAGTGTTCTTAATTGTCGTACAATTGTCCTGACATCTTCCGTTCCTCATATTAGAGCCTTCAAGAATTGGATATCGAGAGAAATATGAGAGCTCGACGCCATTTTGGTTCCGGTCGGCTCTAAGTTAAAGAATTTTCTTTGTACTTGTAATTTTGTGTAACTTTCAGACCGTTCGGTTATACTATTAACTATATAAATACTATTAACTATTAACTNTTCAAATCGACTGATTTGAGGGGAGTTTCATTTCACATTAACAGTTCATATAGTTGGATAGGTCAGGCAGATTGTGATAGTTCGATCCCATACCCTTCAAAAAAGTGTTTTTTTCTAATCGACTGATTTGAGGGGGGTTTCACTTCACCTTGACAATCCATGCGGTTGGGATAGGTCGGGAAGATCCTATTCGCCTCGTAATGGGCTCACCTCTATGGGGATCGTAAAAAAGGTGACGAAGAGGTCGGCAACGGCCAGGTGGCAGATCATCAGGGAAATTCTGGACTTCCTGTACCGGCTGCGGGATAAGCTGATGAAGACTGTCAGGTTGCCGACCGCGGCTACGAGGAATCCGATGCTGTAGATGATGATCATCGTCAAGGAATGCTGCGTGAACGTCATCGCCGGAGGCAGCGTGCCATTCTTCGTGCCGTTTTCCGAGCAACTGCAAACCGACATTACCCCGTTTTTTTCTTTTTTTTTCTTTTTATCCTTTTTTTCCCTCTTTTATTTCCACCTGGGCATCCATCCATCGGGACGTTTATGCATTCTGGACATCGCAATCGAATCACCTGCAGATGCATTCCAGAAATGCACGCTGCGGTGAGTATCGTTATCGGGTTATCAGTCCCGTGATATGGTCCATCGATGCTGGATTTACTATATCGACGAATTTTGTAGCTCGATTCTCCCGATACGGATTTTATTTTCTTAATTTTTCTTTTTCATGCGGAAGATTCCGCCATATTTCCGTATTTATTAATCTGAGAGAAATGTTCATTTAACCAGAGAAGGATTTCTTTGAATGGTACCAAAGAAATATTATTCTTAATCTGAAGAATAATTATTTAGCTTAGATTAAGTCGAATAAATTGCATGCGACGTTTCTTCGGGATTGTGGCGATTTATTTGAGCCGAATAATTATTCTTTGGATTAAAAACATATTTATTTGGTACTATTCGTAGAAGTATATCTTTGGTTAAAACAACATAAAGTGGCATTTATTAATATGAAAAAAAAATGTTCACTTAAACAGAGAATGAT
>NW_019394515.1:0-88396 GCF_000612105.2 Orussus abietinus
ATCGCGCGACCCTGCCCGTGAGCAATCTCCCAACTCATCTCTGTATTTTATTAGCGCTACGGCGACAAGCGACGAAGAATATACAGCGGAAATTTTACCTATCTCTGTTTCCTCGCAGCCAATCAAAACCTCTTATTCGCGCATTGTCGTACCGTCGCTTGTCGTTGTAGCGCTAATGAAATATCGGCTTTACAAATGGTATTGTGAAAATTGGTTGTAATTAAAATTCGACATTTTATAAACAAAGTGCTGTGACCCTATTCTCCAATTGATACGGATTTTTTCGCATACGAATAAATTCGCATGAAAAATTTCGTATTATTGCGAAGACACGCTATTGGTCAATATTTGAAAGTTCTGTAGGAAACTGTCAAGTTAATTCAGAAAGTTCCGTATGATTTTTTGCGCGAGAAATCTAAAATATGTAGGTTTAAAATGCGCTCTCGTTTCACGTTCTGCAATTTGTCGGATATTCGTCAATCGTGGCCGAGGATGTATAAGAAGTGACCAATAAGAAATTCGATGCCCGATGGCGGGTGAACTAGCGATTTCTTAATTCGCTCACGGTCCACCAATCACAGCTTACGGTACAACGGAAGCAGCCAATAATGGACGCAGTGCAAAGTGGTGATTGAATCGGTCAACGCAAGGAGAAAGGAAGCGCGCGCCGCCGCCATATTAGCTGAATTCGTAAATTTTTGGAGTCGGCACGTGAGGAGTGATTAGTACGCGTTGTGCAAACCGGTTTTTCCTTATTATTTTACATTGAGACAAGGTGAAATAAATGAGTGAATGAGTTTAAGAGGAAGAGATGTGGCTTTGAGAGCGATTCAATGGGCTGCTAACATTCAAAGTATCGTTCGTATCTCGAATTCTGGAATGGCGGCGAAGCGTATAGGTTAGGGTCAAGGAACGGTTACCTCTTGGCGGGAGATACAGGATATATTTAGAAACTCCTACGTTACCGGCTAATGAATTTGCTTAGCAGTATATATATATCGGGAGTCTGTGACAGGTGTCAACAGTTGTTTTGTGGATTCGTTTGATACAAATCATGGAATACCATGAAGAATGGTTACCCAATCTCGTACCTGTGCTGGTTACGGTGACCTTAATTATTGTCACTTGTTGTACGATTTTTTTAAAACTAAGGTAAGTTTCTGCACTTCTTCTGCTTATGCTTAAATGTACAAGTTCCTAATGATAATTTTTATATTCCATGAACGACATGTATCTCTTTATAGGTTACGATGGCCTATAAAGATAAACTGTTGGTTTTGTAATGGCTATACAAAAATTTGGAGACAGGAGATCAACTGGTGGCGCTGTTCCAGTTGCGATCAATACAATGGATTCTCCAAGGTAATTGCATACTCATAACGTTTGAATGTCTTTTTTAGCATCTTATAGAGATATCAATTATTGTTATATCGTATCATGTATTAACCTAATTTTTTTCAAATTTTATTTAGGATGGAGATTACATGTATGACATTCCGGAGCAATATAAGTATGAAAAACAATCAGCTAAATATTATTGTAAACCCTGTAAAGAAAAGTCCTCTTGCTTCGGCAATAACCTTTGCACTCAGTGTAATAAAAACGAGCGGTTGAAATTAGAAGAACTCACCAATTTTGAGCCATCCAATTCAAGAAAGTATGACGATGAAGTAAAACGGTTTAAAAACAAACTAGACGAGAAGTATCCGCTGTGCACGAGATGTGTAAATGTTCTCCAGGATGTATTGATGAAGCAGTCCGCATGGCTTACTCAATACAGAATGAGTTTCTTCAAAAAGAAGCCTGTAATCTTTGTAATTAATGTAAGTGGGGTTTATAGATCTACTATACTTTTATTTTATCATTTAAATAATAGTTTCACATATTTCTTTTCTATAGAATCGCCAAAGGCTGGAGAATGTTCTTCGATATTTTCTAATAATCCTAGATTCCGTGACATTATTTTATTTGGACCAGTGGCCATTACCAGTAGCAGGAATTTTCCTTCAATTAGGCACGTGTTTCGTTGCCCCGACCACCAGAAGAATTTCTGACGTATTCCTTACGTCCCTTTGGTCTTGTATCAGTTTATTAGTATCAATTCATGAGTTACATATGTTCAGAATTAACTTTAAAAATGAGTGGTTCTCTTCAAAGTATGTAACAAAATATCACACGGTAATTGAATTCTTAATTGTTTTATAACGATTTTACTAACAAAAGGATAGTGTAAAAATTATTTTGCGTTTTACAGGCTGTGATACTTGCATCAATAATAGGACTGATGAATATAAAGCCTTGGAATTCCAAACAGAGAGGCACAGCGATGACTTTCAAGAAATTGGAGTCGCCTACTAGGAGACTAGTGCCCTCTCCTAAAGTCTCGCAAGAAATTACAAAAGATGCAGTCTTTGATAATCAGAAGAGAAAAGAGACTGACGTTCACAAGTGCCGATCGCCTGTTAACATTACTGATTTACTGATGACACCTGGAGCAGTGGAGACACCGATACCAATCAAACCATTACCCTATCCACATAATCAATTGCAAGTTCTTTTTTCTTTAAAAATAATTTCTCTATTAAAATAATTTTTACTTCTGTAGCCTCTATTTACAGCGAGTGATCTTTTCATTTTTTACAGAACGTTCCAGAGCCAGTACAACAATACACTGGCGACATCGTACCACAGTAACAATTCAATCAGCAGTAGTTATTACTCCCTTCAGCACCCATCGCCGAACTCCGTGAATTTTACCCTGTTCAGTAGTTTAAATAATTTAAGCACCTTGTCATTGAGTGAATCAGCCGTAAGAAGTGATTCAAGAGCTCCAAAGGTGTTTGAGACGAAAGTATATGACACGACTAGTCCAGATTTATTCAGGAAACTGAGTCGTAACTCTAATAGGAAGTTCATGTTGGCACCACCAAAGTTAAGATCGGTCACTCAGTCGTCATGGGTAGCTGGAGGTTATTGGCAGGAAATGATCAACACTCCTACACTGTCAAGATCTTCGAGTCAGAGTTCAGGCTTTGGGTCAGCTGGCTCCAACTTTGCTCCGTCCAGAGAGCCTTCGGTTTACAACGATATAGATAGGTGCTCCGTAGTGTCCGATGCTACACAGTGTGGCAACATCCCCAGACAAGTCAATGCACAGCCTTCGAATTCTTTCTATCTGTCCTATTCCTGCTCGAGGCCTGACAGTCCAAGTTATAGTCCACTACCAGGACCGACAGGGAATAATGCGTATTTCCAAAACCAAGTACCACAGTGCAGCAACTGCCAATCAAATCAAACTGTTCGCGTGGATCAGTGCTTGTCAAGTTCGAAAATAACTTGCCACAATATTTCACAGAGTTCGCAAACTCCTGTGGCAGTACCCAATGGGTACGCAACCATGTTTGCGAGCCCTGTCTGGCTTACTGCCTTGTTGTGTGGATCTCTTGTATTCAATACAATAGTGTTGTGTACAACTCTGTTGCGTTAGCCCAGCTGTGTTGCAACTCTCTGGTATCGAAGAGAATCAGGCTACTGTCCTGCAGTAGGTGATCTTTAAACTCGAACAGTGGAATTAGACTCATAGTTTGATGCTGTTGTCAACCTGTTGCCAAGGTTTATGCAGAATCATGTGCCACACTAGAACTTTCAGGTTTAATCTATCACATTGGTTACGACTGTTAAGTTAATTAAGAAAATTCAAGAGAAGTACTTATTCACTCGTTGCAAAACTTCGAGTGGATTGTGAACAGTGACATTTGACCGATCGAGTTGAGGTGCATGAAATGATTTTGACAATAGCCCGAGAGTGAGTCTTGGCAAGGAAGTTTGTCATTTTGTTGTGCAGAATCTTGTGATAAAGAGAATGTTCTTTGTACGTGTTCGGTAGGTAAGGTGCCTGCGTATACATTATATATGTATGGCAATGCGGGGTAGTACATTGGAATTGTGAGAATTCCATGAGTTATAAGTGACGGCGAATTGATCAACTTTTTATTAGTTTCATCTAGGAGAGAGCACTCTGTGATTCGCCGAGATTACCACGTTCGATCACGTTCTTGTGATCGATTAATGATAATTAGGTTTATATATATTATATATTATATAAGACATTGTGTAAAGCCTGCATACCACAATATGTGTAAAAAAAACTCAGTGAAACCAAATCCGTTTGGTATTGATAAATTCTATTCGTTTTTTTCTTTTCTTCTTTTGAGAACGAGTACACGCAAGATTATCAAGATCGTCAGACTGAAATGATTTAGGCAAAAGGAGAGACATGTTATTTTCTAATGTTACGAATATTTTTACAGTTTTCTTTTTCAATATCATTGGAATATTTGCCGAAGCATTTTCGTTGCCACGGAATTAACTTGTGATATCCAAAAAGTAATTGTCTACTGTAATGTATAGTAATTTTTAATACTGCCACAATGTAATGCGATAATCAATTAATACTGCCGGAAAGAAAGAGAAGGTACATTTTAAGTTTCGGATCCTCCAAAGTGCTTCCAATCTACCGTTCCCTATTTGTTTTAAACACCACGAGCCCATAAGACTGCGAATACAATATTTGTTAACGGTTTTTTAGTAGATTTTATTCATATTTTGTAAACGGTGCAAAGTATAACGTGATCATTTTGCTGTGCCCTTGTAAACCGTCTAACACATTTGTTACGCACTCCCTTCAGTGGGATTGCCAGGGTTTCACAAAATAAAAAAGAAATTCACATAACCAAGGTCTTACTTTTTGTTTCTTAATAATTACTTAGATTTCTGATCCATTGATGCATTTGTTAAAAAGCTTTTATAGAGAGCTTCGAAAGGTTTGTAAGATATTAATATATATCAAACAAATGTTTGATCTGTGGATTTTATTTTTAGTGTCTTCATCGATGTCGGATAGATCCAAGAATTGAATAATTTGTGAGTCCTTGCCCAGGGATGCTTTTTTGGAGGATCTTGGATGCCTAAGTGCTCTAGATTCAGGCTTTTCAAGTCTCCGATAGGTCTTGGAATTCTTAAAATAATATAAAACTATTACTCTTGTGTTTTTATAGCATTAAATATTCTATTGTATTTTTAATGAGTAAATCTGTTTAAAATTATGTCATCTCTATCACCCATGATAGTGGATTGGCAAATTGAGAGCAAGAAAGTGCCCAAAGGAGTAACTTTTAATTTTGTTTCTCTACCGTTTAACAGAATTCTCTGAATTGATCTTTGGTTTCCTGTAATGATCCGTATACATCGGTACCCAAATCTTCTGATTCTCGTGCTCAGTCTTCAGTCTTTCACACTCAATGCTTTCAGCCAATCCAAAATTTGTCAAATTTCCGTAAATATTTATCAAGTCCAAAGTTGGTAGCCACTCGCCTCTCCTTTGTCAGTGAAAAATGATTATTAGAGACATTTAGACGAAAATAATTTCACTTAATTTTATAGATCTTTCGCTGGCACAAATGTTATTAAGACTTTGTCTCATTGTTGCAGAGAAGATGAACACTTTTTGCTTTGAAATAACGATCACCCTGTCTCGAAGCACAAAAGGTGACTTTGCATCTCTCTAAGATGAGTACCTTGTGTTGTAAACTCTTCGTCTCAGTTCTTTAGATTTCTCTGGCAAAATTCTGAACGACAGATCATAGGTTGTCGTCATATTTTTTAAATATGCCTCTCCATGATGGTCCATGAGATTCTTACGATCCAGACCCTAAATAATGCCTTGGATTCATTACCAACTTTCTTAAACGCACATTATAATAAAGATAACCAACGTTCTAAAATATATTTCACATAAATCTCCTTAACAGGTATGATGAATACGTTTATATTTTTGGTTTTACTGTTCTTCTAAGTAAATAAACAAGAATTCCTAACCTCATTATTTAATTTATTATCCCATAGATCGCATTCATCTCTTCTTACAAATTCTTTGTCATAAACTGGATAGCTGGTTTCATACGTAGAGCACCATTCATCCGGAGGAGGTTTATACTCACTGCGACGATCAAACCAATTCCCTATAAGGACCTTTGAACTGTAATACGCTTTGGTTAAGTGTGGTCCTCGACTCTCCTCCTTTTTCTTCAAGTATTTTGCCTTCAAGCCTGACACCGAAGGCACCCTCAATGAACTCCGACAAGGTGCATCGAAATTGACAGAATACATTTTCTTCGATATAATTAAAAATTACTGTAAAAGTTTTCTAAAAGGTTACTGAGCTCTCTGAACATCACTGCATGTGATGTCGAACTTCTTTTGATTGATTTCTCAAGTATAAAGCCTACTAGCCATTTATAAATTTATCTACTACATTCTGTTACCCTCTTTCATCTTTTATTTTTATGATATCAATATGAAATCATTACGAATACATTAATAATTAAAATAAATAGTGAGATTTAAAACAAGTACATCGTGCTCCAAAGTATCCTTGGAGAAACATTGAAAATATTAACATACCCTATGGGGTTTTTTAAATATTCAAAGGTGTGCAGTATTTGTCAAGACAAGGATACCTTAAAGGGAAGAAAATTGTTGTACAGGGTGCTTAGTAATTAAATATTATTTATAACATTACACTTACACGAGAATCTAAAGCTTTTCACAGGTTACATAGCATCGAAGTGAAACCTGTGAGCCTCCTGCAGTTTCTCAATTTTGTCCTCTCGTCTCTCCTTCCAATAGAGAGCCACGATTATGGCGGAGATGAGAATGCATGTGGCCAACAAGGCTGCTGCACTCAACAATATCAACTTACTGGGTGTTACAAACAGTTGAGCCTTCCATCCAGATGGTTTATCTATCGGATTGGGAATCACCACCATCTGGGAGTTCGGAATTATTTGAGGCCACTCACGGGATTCCCCAGCTACCTGAAAAAGTAAACAAAACTATTTGTATCCACTTCACTAGAAAATATAAACAACAAAGCTCTTTTCAATTTCCATTGTAAACTGCTGACATTACCAAAACGTTTGATTGCAATAAATAAATCAATTCCATTCTTTGAAAACAAATTGATGGAGCGAAGATCGTAAAGAGGTTAGTATTAGGTATGAATTGAAAGCACCAACATATTACTACTTTTACTCATTTTCATTAAAAAAAGATCGCATGTCGACTCGTATAAAATTAAAGTATGCACAAAAATAAACTAAATCAATCCTCTATAAAATGCTTGCACTAATCCAAGATTCTAAAATTGTAAATTTTCAATCAGCCTCTATAAAGAACCTCAAAGGGTTAAGTAATGTCGAAGAAAAATACTGTTGAGAATGGATTTGATGGAATGAATGGAAAAAAATACTTTATTACATCCTTTGATCCAATTCAATGTGAGTAAATTTGATCGATACCAAGTTAGTTTTGAGGCTAAGAAAATCGATGCCAAAAATACTTGGTATCGAGTAAAATACTCATACATAATTGTATCGGTTTACCCCTACTCAGAATGCCTTTTATCTACTAACCCCTATGATCAATGTATCAATGAAGTTCGGTGTCCTGCCCAGGCCAAATGTAGTAAATGGTAGATTCAGCGAAAAGTGAGCACTCTGCGGTAACTGAGCAGCGATGCCGTTACGAGGACTGCCATCTTGAGTTGTCGTCTTGTAGGATATCGAGGGTCCTGGTAGATTGGTCCCATAAGTACGTTTCTTCTTTCCAAGGATGCCAGGAGAAATAGGGTATTTACTGTTAGTACGTCCAGTGAGTACCATAACTTTAATAAAGTTTGCATCGTAGTCGAGACTATTCTTGAATGCAGCAGCTTGATAAAGGTTGCGATTTTTATCTAATTCGATCAGTATGACATCCAAGATACCGTCCTGGTAGAAGTCGTAGAAAACGGCCATTACCGTTTCGTTATAGAATGGATTTAAGGCATTCCACATGACTTGGAAGGTCCTGTTAAGATTTCCACAGTTGTTGCAGGCTACATTCTGCAGTAGCACCGATCTGAATTGTTTCTTAGTGTCGGAGTACAGTGTAGCCAGAAGGTCTGGGTATCCATCCATATTAAAGTCTCCCCAGCGGACAGTAATAGTGTCTGTGTAACGTCTGCCATCAATTGGCACGAAGCCCCATACATTGTTTTCACTATCCTGGAAGTTTAACTTCGGCAACACATGCCAGCCATCCGAATAGATCATAATAGTACTGTTTTTGCAATCACTGTCGAAGCATACTGGCAGGACCAAATCCATCTTTCCAGTGAGTTCAATGTCCAGAAACAAAGACTGCCCTATGTATCCAGAGAACGAGGACTGACGTGATATCTCATGAGGCAGTTCTATAGTTTTGGAGTACACAAACCCAGACCCATGTGATTTGGTAATTCCATGCCATATCTCAAAGTACTCCTTTGTGGTAACAACAAGATCTGGAAGAAAGTCTCCATTCAGATCAAGAAATGCATTAGAGTGAGGCGCCCGTATAGGCAGCAGTCTGTCCAGTCCACCCTTTTCCATTGGTATTACGCTTTGGTTTGCTCTGTCTGGAGTAAATATCCAAAAAGTTCGCTGATAGTTGACATCTAAGCCAAAAAGGTCTATAATCATATCCTGATTATAATCTATGGCCAGTGGTTGACCCTGCATTTCTAAGAGGGGCTTTGACTCGTCGCTGCAATTAAGCTGCCCTTCGCCACCCCATAGAACGTAGACATTGGTCTTCTTCTTATCGTCCTCAATATGCAATGTAGTTACTAATACATCCATGAACACATCTCCATCGAAATCTCCAGGCACGACACTGGTCACTAAATCACGAAATGTACAACTAAGATTTGTCCCAGGGCGTAGGAGTGGCTCCTGTTCTGCTGCAAGTAGAATCTCTAATGTTTTGCCATCTTTACGCAGCACAAATACATCCGTTAGCTCGTCGGAGTTGAAATCTCCAAAGGCTGCCGGCATAGCATCTAACACATTGCCGAAGACAGAGGGTGTGATGTCGCTGCATTTCACGATCGTTAGGCATGCGAGTGCTGCGAAGATTCGTATTGTCACCCCCATTGTACCTCTTGTCACATTATCTATGAATTGAATTGTGGTATAAAATATGTTGCATCAAAATATCCCTTTTAGCATATGCAGATATTGGCTAAAATACTTTATCACATTTTTCAAGGTCCTTACACTTTCTGGATCCTAGACGAAGAGCACGAT
Organism: Orussus abietinus; assembly: GCF_000612105.2. Taxonomy (NCBI): domain Eukaryota; kingdom Metazoa; phylum Arthropoda; class Insecta; order Hymenoptera; family Orussidae; genus Orussus; species Orussus abietinus. The sequence continues at coordinate 9,168 of NW_019394515.1, forward strand.
CCACTGTAATAAATCCTGCTGTTACTTCGGGCATTTAATGTTAGTCTATATAAATTGATCAGATTGCTCATTGTTGCTGCATCGGATAATTCTAATGGAGTAATTTTTCCAATGTATGCCAATGGAGCACTAGCTCTTAACACGACCACCTGCAAACAACAAAATAATGTTTAACACCCTCGTGATAAGAAAAAATACCATGTAGCAGGTTAACGTGAATCACAACATACCAATTACGTTGTCAATGCTGTTTCATGATATCGTCGATATCGTGCAATTAACTAGGCTGAGCTCATCACGAATAAACATGTGGAAAGTCAAGGCAATATTACGTCTGCGTCAAACTAATCTAAAAGCAGATTTGCACCGAACGATAACGACTATGGAAGGAGCGCCTGATTTGTTAAAACTCGATATCTACTTTTTATCTCAAAATAGCGGATGTAGAAGTAAAACACCTTTATTCTCCCGTCACATCGAAACCTGCCTAAGGTTAAACAAATAATCTGTATACATGCAAACAAGAAATTCGTAGTTAAAACGCAAAAAAATTTTCTGTTTTCAAACAAAAAAAGATGGAAGAAAAATATCATATGCGAAAAAATAGGTATCAGAAATATGAACATATACATATAAGACTTTTTAATGCTACAATTCAACGGTGGATACGACTAAAAGATTTATAAATACAGAGATGAGTGATAAATATCAGTATGTATACCGTGTGGTGAAAACGGTATTAAGGCCCGATTCGCAACTCGAGTTAACCAAAGTTTAACTGGTTTATACACGGTTTAAACGTACAGCAAATGACTTAAATCCGAGTTAACTGAAGTTTAATTGATTTATAGACGATTTAAACATACTACAAACCAATTAAACTTGAGTTCTGGAATTGGGCCTTAAATCTGTCGTAAACCGATAAAACTCTGGTTAACTGGAATTCTAGAACCGGGTTTAGAAGTTTAGTTCAGCAAGCTTATTATTCCGCTCATCTCTGTTATTATTAGCAATAAGCAGCATCAAGCGACGAACAATAACCAATAAAGTGAATTTTCAATTTCCATGGAAAATAAGCCCAGTAAATTCCAGATCCAGTAAATCAGACCCAGTAAATCCGAATTTAAGTGTCGATCGGGATGCTCAGGATCGATCTGTGCATTTATCAATGCGATGGAAACTTGCGATTTATTGGATCGAGATCCGATAAATCCCGGGTTTAGGAGTACGATGGAGACGTAGTCGATGTCGATATTACGTATATGGACAAGTTAGCGACCTCGAGTAGGAGTTTGGCCGGTCGGCGCACAGATGGCGCTAGAAGCGGACGATCCTGGAGGCGCGGCGAGGCGCACCATCGGCGAGCACTTGTGCGGGGACTCGGGGTACTCGATCGAAAAATGTGCCTTGCCCCGTGTACGTACGCGACGTCTCCACGCACCCCTGCCCGCTGAAACCCGCGGCCGGAGTTGCGAGCCCACGGGGACCAGGAACGCGGCGCGAGGTTAGGACGGCCCTCGAGCGGCGCCCACCGTCCGGAGGAAAGAGGACACCCTTCGGAGCGAGCCGAGCTGCAGATGGTCGACGAGCCGAGCTCGTCCGATTCCCATTGATCGTATTTATAGTGCACCCTCGGTTTATTTTTACGTCCGGGTCCGATTGGAAAAACGATGTTCCCGTCCGCCGGCTGAAGGAACACTGCCTTTTCGTAAGTCGACGGTCTACGCGATCCCGTTGATTCGGCTCTATCGAGAGAGCAGAACGTACTCGCTTTTAATTTATCCTGGATCATGTATGTTGCGTTTATGACTCCGTCTCTTAGCCCGGAGGACCCTGTCTTTCTCATTTTCTTTCCTACCTCCATAGGTGTGTGGGTGTCGACGCGCTAAAATCTACGCTTTTCCCTAGATCCTGCGATTCCCTTTCGAGGCCTACGTCCTATACCCCCGATGCGAAGAATCGACACTTGGAAGAGGACTCTGAATTTGGGTTTCTAATTCGGAGCATTTGCTGGTTTATTTTTATGTATCGACCCGATTGGAAAAACAATGCGCCTGTTAGCTAGCTGAAGGAGAGGTACCTTTCCGTAAGTCGATGGTCAATTTATTTGGGTTGAACGAGAAAGAAGGATGGGCCTGCTTTTTCAGGATTATCTGTGGTATTATGAGTTCCATCTATTTAATCGGGATGTTTCTTTTTCTCTGTCTCTTCCCACCATGTCTTTAAGTGCATGGACATTGGTACGTTAAATGTATGCTTTTTCCGAGATCCTGAGATCCTGCATTAATGTCTATGTCCTGTGTCCCTAAAGCAAAATGGACTTAATGCGCATTTCCTGATACGAGGTCCTGAATTTAGGTCTCTAATTTAGAACATTTGGTGTCAATCGTCTCTGGTTTATTTTTATGTTTGAACCTTAATGGAAGTGGTGCATCTGTTCATCAGTTAAAAGAGGGCTACCTCCCCGTAAGTTGATAGCCTGTGTCAATCGGTTAATTAGAGCCTCCTTAATCTGTCCATATATTCTATTAGTGACATTGGGTCAATCTGTATGTCCATCTCTTTCTTTCTCTTTTTGGTATCTCTGTATGTGGGTATAGATATGTCAAATACGCAATTTTTCCCAGATCCTGTAAACAAGGCCAATATCCTATGCTTCCTAATGCTTGCGGCAGTTTGAATGTGAGAATCATCGAATGTAAGGATATGTGATAACGAAAGACAGTGGTCATTCTTACATAACTTACTACCTGACTTCTCCTTGGAATAATGAATCGGTTACAGAGGAGACACGTCCGTCCACTGTATCTGTATTAGCACTGAAACTGATTAGCATAATCGTTTGTCATTCTTTGGTTTTCACCTATTTGTCACTGTTTCAGGCTCTATATAATTATGAAATTGAAGTAATAATTAATAGTTTTGAAAGTTTATTTGATGCTTAGTATTTACTATTAATGGCAGAAATCTTTTACTCGTTTTCGAGGTTAGCCACAGTTCCATCCTATCTCCTGAAATCCCTGTATGCTTGGCAAGTATTTGTTAATCATCTCCAATAGAGATGTAACCAAAAATTGTAAAGGGTCGGTGGCTTTAGAATATGTTTGTGTCTGTCCGTAGGGCAGTGGTGTGTCTGCCTGTGGGGTGACAAAGCACGTCTCACTGGGGCGAAAGCATCATTCTTAAATCTGAAAAATATAAGGTACGAGACCTTACGATGGAATCTTCGATAGCAGGACGAAGGCGAGCTGCAACCAGACATTCCGCTGAGGACCAGGCTCTCGACCAAATCGCCAAGGAGGTATGTTTTGGTGCCTGAATGATCGAAGATGAGCTTTAGTAATTAATGATAAGCTTTTGTCCAGGTATTTGAGGTTAGGAAAGAATTAGAGTTCCATTTAATACACTCAAAGTTTCAATTAATAATTGATATCCATACTGAAGAAAATGCATACATTTTTTAGAATTAGAGTTTCCTTTTGCCTAAAGTTAACCTCCAAACATTAAAAGTGACAGGCGGACAATCATGGCTATGATGCGTGTTTATGCACACTTCCTACGAACTGGCCTGAGCCATTAAATTCGCGATAACGTGTATTATCAGCCATCTGGATGAGCGATATAAATTTTATCGCTAAAACCGTCTATTTCTTCGGCTACATACATATGTGTGAGGTTTCCTGCGTCTTTATACCAATGCAGCATAGAAGTGCTGGAGTAGTGAGTCGATAAGAATACACAAGTGAGGCGAATGTACAGTGGCGTGAATGAGGAATAAGGATAGATTGATAATTGGATTGTAGTATAGACTGAGGGTGTGCTTCATATAAATGTACTTTTATCCTTCAATTGAGCCCTTCCGCTCAACCGATCTCCAGGAAATCACATAATCAGGCCTCGTAACCAGATCCTAACCTTGCTTCATCAGGCCTTAATCTGATATTAATCAACATTTATCAATCACTTTGCAATCAGTTGAAACCGCAAGGCATATAACAATCGATGGACTCTGCTGAAATAACATTACAATTATGCAGCGCAGTGAATGAGAATAGTGACATTTATGTTCTCTGATGGGAAGAAAACTAACGTTAGGTCTAACATTTTCAGGCCGAAGCGAGATTAGCAGCCCGAAGACAGGCTCGAGCCGAAGCAAGAGAGATTCGAATGCGCGAACTGGAAAGACAACAAAAGGAGGCCGAGGAGAATGCAGACAGAGTTTATGATATGTGTGCAGGTATTTAGGATTTTTATTAACAACAATATCATAAAAACATCTTCACATCATTTTATCTCGGAATTTCTCGCTCTGTTCTTAGAATTTTTTACACTAAACTATAATGAGACTTCTAGAGAGATGCATGTTATCTACTAGTAAAAGGTAAAATCATTGTACGAAAGCTTGTGTTTAACATTGTTTATTTATTCCAGCCGATGCTACCAGGACGATGAGGGTAACGCCGGACCCGGTGAGGACTTCTCGTCTGCTCACGAATTCCAACAACTTCCAATCGAGTCGAAGGTCCTCCGAAGACTCTCTGGAGGATGCCGGAGTGAACAGGGATCTTCGAGTAATTTTCAACCTTCTTTTCGGCTGCTATTTATAATGATACATGATCATCTACTGCAAATAGTTATTAAGGAATCGTAGCTGATGGGTTTGCTTTTTAATTCGATTATCCTAACAAATAGCTGGAGCTGAAGGAGTTGGAGGAGAAGTTCAGGAAGGCGATGATAGCCAACGCCCAGCTGGACAACGAGAAGTCTTCCTACGCCTACCAGGTCGACCTATTGAAGGATAAACTTGAAGAGCTGGAGGAGACCGTGGCTCAGCTTCGACGAGAGCTCAGGGAAAAGAACCGAGAGGCCGACCAGGCGAAGAGGCTCAGCCAACGCCTCAAGGAGGACCTCGACATCTGCAGGGCACAGTTGCTCGAAAGGGACACGCTTATTCAAGTAACTTGAAAACAGTTGTACCTCGGAGAGATTTAAAGATCTAAGTGCTTACTCATACCTGATTTTTGTGAGTTTGTTTAAGTAATCTTAGTTAAAGATTATAAAATTGATATTAAAAGCGCTTTAATGGAAACAAAAAAAGGTATGAGTAGGAGTATGTTAAAATACAGTATCGCTCATACATTTTGAGACGTCTCACTATTAGCATTAAATAACGCCTTTTATCTCTAGTCTTTAAATATGCCCTACCGTAGTTACAAAAGTGGTCTAATGAAAAAATCTGAACCAAAAACGAGTTTATACCATATCTGTTGTACGCATTTAAATTACAATAATGTAAAGTTAGATTCATAATTAGGAAACAAAAGATTTTCTTAGGCCACTTTCATAATTATCGGCACATAATGACTAAAAGTCTTTTAACACTAAAAGTGAGGTATGTCTTTGAGCCTTAGTCTTCACTGGAGGCCTATTCTGTAATTCGTAACGACAGATATCATTATCGTTAGCCCGTGTTATTCCAATGAGATAACCTATAAAGATATCTGTCGTTACGAGTTCGTGAATAGGCCCTTTAATTAGGGGAGTAACGGATAAGCTTGTAGCATTGTTCTGATAACTAATCGGATTCCTTTGTTGCAGTAGAAGAGGGATGTAGGTATGATTCTAGAGAAAAGAATCTGGAATTTAAAGCGGAATCTCGTTTCAGGAGAATGGCCTGGTCATCGTGGAGGACGAGGGAAGTGAGCCGGATGAAAGCGCGGAACAGAACGGACCTCACGTGAGAAGGAGAGTTCTAGTCAGTACGGAAGCTGCGGAACTGCTGCAAAACGCTGGGGAGGGCTCGTTAGGTTCGTGGAGAACCGCATTTCACTACACAGTTAAAAATATCTGTTCGAAATACATGTAATATACATGTTATCGAGGATTGTTCAAGATATTTTGAAATTTCGAACACATTTGTGTTTGGGATTTAAGAAGTATAAGAATTTCAGAGCGTACGTGGGCTCATTAGGTTCGAAGAAATGTTTATGCTAATTCAGTTAATAGAACAATACAAGGATGAATGCAAATAGTAACTTCCTGAGGGGGAAAAAAAAAGGAAAAAGAAACGAATAAACAGCATTTCGCTTTCTGAAATGGGTCCCTTTCATAAGGCAATAGTATAACAATACCGTCCCACGAGAAGTTTCACTTCCATAAAAATCTTATTCGAGTTTATAGAAAGGGATCTTAAAAAATGTGTCCTGTGTAAATAACTCCACAAGTTTTCTTCTAGACGTTCGACTGAGGAAGTTCGCCTCGGAGAAGAAGGAGCTCCAGGATGAGATCCGGCATTTGAGGCTGGAGCTGGAGGAGGCGAGGAACCGCACGAGGCCGGAGAGATCACCAGGTTGGAAGCGTCCTCCCTTTTTCGACGCTCTTCAGGGTCTGAAGATCCATTTTCTGAGGATGTCAAGGTACTCAACCTCGTTTCTCTGCCCTTAGGGGGCTTGATCGACTCCGAGGACATCCAGAGGGAGGCCAACAAGCACCTGGCCGACTACAAGTTCAAGCTGCAGAAGGCAGAGCAGGACATGTCCACCCTGCAGGCCACGGTGGCTAGGCTGGAGAGTCAGGTGATCCGCTACAAATCGGCCGCCGAAGCCTCGGAGAAGGCCGAGGACGAGCTCAAAGTCGAGAAGAGGAAGCTGCAGAGAGAGGTGCTCTTTCATTCTCTCCGGGTTCATTATTCAAGGATACACCGTTCAAAATATGTGACATGGGGATTTTTATGATTACTTTTATTGATACTAACAAATCACAACGTCATCGAGGGACGTTACGGCATTTCAATGATTTTCATTAGTCTTTCAAGGCCAAGAAGAGAAAACTACAGACGCGATCGTTCTCGCTGGGTTTAGTCACGAAGACGCTAGAAAATCAAAACATTTTGGCATTGAAAATCGAAATTTCAAGGTCGGGGAAGAGAAAGCCGCAGAAGAGAGCGGTGCTCTTTCTTTCTCTTCGGGGTAAGTTTCGAGGATGCCTTTGGCGTTAAGAAAAGAAAGCGTTATCGAAGGAAATTTCGGGATTTCGATAGTCAATCGTCAGTATTTCAGACAGATACCAACGCGTAGGAAATTCGTAAAAGTTAAAAGAACTATTCGAGGAGCGGTAAGAGGAAATATGGGTTTCAGGGATTCAAGGTGATATTTTGGGCGATATTCCGAGGTTAATGAATGTCGCCCAGGGTATAAGCTGAGGCTTTTCGAAACTTCGGCTTTCGAAGCTTCCAGGTACACCGACTGGCTGAACCGATTTTACTTTTTCTAGCAAGTTAAGTTACTTAATTTGCATTGCGCCACCCCGGAAGCTCGCGAGTTCACGGACGACATGAGATTGCTCTGAGAGAGTAGAGAAACGCTAATAAGGGGTGAGCACACCTTTTGTGCCCGTTTTCCCCGGTCCGTGGGAGTATTTCTCCGTTTTCTCACTTCCCTTTGTCACAGAGTACCGAATTAATACCCCTTTTGTGTGAGGTAGTTCCTATAGAGCTTACATAAATGGAGAGAAAGTTATGGTATCGATCGTGTATTATATATACATAGAGTGTTTGTTATACAAAAAGGGATTTTATATCTTTAAACTTTTCTGAAAGCATGTCTAAAGGCTTTTGTCCAAAATCAAAAAACCTGGTCACAGGCCTTTGACGGGTCTTTTTTATTTCATCTTGGACGCCTTAACGTGAAGTGAAACCCCCTTCAAATCAGTCAATTCGAATACAACACTTTTTTTTAAGGGTATTAGACCAAACTGTCCGAAACTTTGACACATCGCTCCTGATCATCTAAGATTTGTCCTGACACATTCAAAATTTGGATTTTTGGAAAAAAATTGTTTAACTTAGCCCAGACCAGAACCAAAATGGCGTCGAGCTCTCATATTTCGATCAATATATAATTATCGAAGGCTCCGATATGAGAAACGAAAGGGTCAGGACAATTTTACGACAATTTAGAACACTCTGGTAATCGATAAACTCGCATTTGAACGGGATAAAGGCAAAAAAAGTGTTGTATGCACTTCTATGCTAAAACGATGGGAATACGAGGTCTCGGAGTGAAAATTTAATTGACCTGAAAATCACAGATGGCGCAGGGTGTTCCTCTGCAGTCAATTAGGGCCCCAGAAAGTACGAATCCAGGGGATTTCTGGAGTTTTACTTCCATTTCTTGATATTTATTGTACGAAAACGACAGGTGAAGTGAAAGTGGCGCCAAACAGGTTTCATTTATGAAACGTTTCTCCGAACGATGTGTACCGAGTCGTTTCAACGTTTATAATGTAAATATGGACGCTATAAGGAAGGTCCTGGCACTCATGACATTTATTCTCTTATGCCAAATTTTTCTAGACATTTTTTATAAAAATATCTATAAACATAGATTTTTAAGAAATTGAAATTTCGGGGGTATCAGGACCTTCTTTACAGTCTTCGGGTATGGTACATGGTAAAGATTGAAACGACTCGGTATCTCCAATTCAGAGAAGTTTCATGAAGGAGACCTCTTTGATACCACTTTCATATCAATCCTTAAGTAGAAGATATCTCTATCTAGCCTCCTCCGGGTAACCTCTTCTATTCATGTCTACTTTATTCCTACAATATATAATACATATAACAATCTCCTTCATTTCTTTAAGCTCTTTGGCTCATACTGCAAGCCCCCTGTGTTACTCATCTCGTAAACTCGCAATCATAACTATTCGTGTTTTCCTTCTCCGAAGAAGTCCAAGTGTCACTAGGTAGAGTGTAGAAATAAGGCCGGAGTCCCATTGAGCGCGTCGAGTGTGACCCAGAGCGCGGCGCGTCAACGCGTCGTCGAGGAAAAACCGATGAAAATTGTTTTTCAGGTGGGATGAAAGTGGCATTTAAGACCTCTCGTTTATGAAACTCTTTTCTCCTAACTGGATGTACCGAATCATTTGAAATCTTACCACGTGAATGTGGAGGCTCTATGGAAGGTCTTGACGCCCATGAAATTTCAAAATTTCTAAAAAATAACAAAGAAGATTTATAGAAATGAAATTTCATGAGTATTGACACCTTATTGCCTTCATATTCACGTGGTAGATTTTCAAAAGGTTCGGCACATTCGGTTAGAAGAAAAACTTCACTGACGATTGACTCCTCAAATGCCACTTTCGTATCGCCTTAATACTGGAACTCCCAGAGATCGTGCATATCTGTTTATTAATAGTAAATAAAAATTATTAGACAACATTGCGATGAGATAATTCTAACAAAAGTCTAATTTCAGTCTACTTTATTAACTAATAGAAGATATGCAAAAGCAAATATGGACCCGGGTACTCAAAATGTACCCCTTGGGAGTTCTAGTGTTAAGATGATATGAAAGTGTCATATATACATCCTAAAAAGTCCAAATATTTATGAAACTTTTATCCAAATTGGGTGCATCGAAACATTTGAAACTTCATCACGAGATTATGGAAGCCCTAAGGAAGAATGTGATGCTCGTGAAGCTTCATTTTTCGGGGGGAAAAAAAAAGTGAATTTATCTTGGACAAGAATCAAAAGGACATTTTTTTTTTCATTTTTTTTCGAAAACTGAAATTTCACGAGCATCGCGTTCTTCCCTTGGGGCCTCCATAATCACGTGTTAATGTTTCAGATCATTTGGTGCACCCGATTTGGAGAAAAGTTATATAAATACTTTCACGTTTTGATATATTCGCGATTCACGACTCACGATTTGATATGGAATGACCCTTTCATGTCACCTTAACCCTTTGCACCCCTTTGTGGAGAGCGACTCGACATTAGGGAGTCGATTCTGTAACTTGAATCGAATGAAAATGCTTTAAGTGACCATCTGCGATTCTGGACCTGTGCACTGTGATGAAAATGTGAGAAACTTCGCGTGAGACTAGTCGACGAGATCTCGAACCGAGTTCTCTCAATCTGGAGATCTCACATTTTCATTCGGCAGATACAAAATCAGGTAGAGAAATTCGCGTGATATGACAGTGCGAGAAATGAGCACTCTCACCATATCTACGGAATCGACCCCCCAGCAATCGATGTCTTAATAATTGGGAGTGGCAAAGGGTTAAGGATACACATTGATCCCGGTTGAAACTAATTTTTCCTTGCGATTTCGCAGGTGCGGGAGTCGCAGGGCCGAGTGGAAGAGCTCGAGACGGCGAATTCGCATCTGCAACGGCGTCTGGACAAGCTGAAGAATGCGAAGTCGGCCCTGCTGAAGGAGCTCTGACGGGAGGACGGCACTGGCTCGGGATTCGCGAGCGAGGTGGAGGAGCGCCGGAAAAAGGGCTCCTAGCCTTAACGTTAATTAAGAAGTTATCACGGATTCCAGGCCGATTAACCACCGAGCGAGCCCAGGCCTCGAGAGACCTTGGACCTGGACACCGATACATTATCAACTAGAGTTAATAAACTCTGCTCTAAACATTCTTGTTCGAGGGGCTATTCACTTAGAAATCGGTGAAAACGTTTTCCTTCTTTGAGAGCCGATCGCCTTTGATATCAATTGATAAACAATACGATTCGGTAACAAGGGACGTTCGGTCTTTAAATTGTGACAGCGTTCGGTGATTTCCAAAGACTCCCCCCCAGTGATTTCTGGGACCCGATTCTGCAATTCATGCGGATGTTTTCGCATAGGGATAGATTTGCATGAAGAATTTTTCATTGTTGCGAAGTCGCGTTATTGGTCAACATTTGAAAATCTTGTATGAAACTATCAATTTCGCGTGCGAATGTTGATCGCATGAACTCGAGAATCGGGTTCATAGCTTGCGATCTTTAGCTGGGGGTCGATTCCGTATCTCTGGCGGGAGTGCTCGCTTCTCGCGCTGTCATCTCACGTGAGTTTGTTCTCTCCGCTTCTTCTAGTGAAAATGTGAGATCCTGGACTGAAAGAACTCGGTCCGGGATCTTGGAGTTTCTGGTCGAGTGGTCTCACGCGAAGTAGCTCGCATTTTTACCAAAGTGAGAACTACAAAATCGTGCGAGGTGCTCCTTTGTAGGATTTTCACTAGATTCGAGTTATAGAGTCGGTCCCCTGATTTACACGTGATTTAAAGCGTTAAAATACATGATTTTCTGAGTGAATATCCTGTCGCTCTTAGTCGGTAACCGAAGGACGCTCGTCCTTCCCGATTTAATGATATCGGCGAAATTAATTACTAAAATCAGTACATGGCGATATGTCAAATCTCGAGTTTCCGAATTCACCTAAAAAGAGTGTTCAAAATAGTTTTCATGTATACTCGACTTGCGTTTTTTTTTTTAACCAATTTTTATGGAATCTTTAAATGTAGCATGTATTGACGTTAAGGCTGGGTTTAACATCATGTAACGTGATTTTTAAGTGGTATGAGTACATTGTTTAAACTCTTTAGTTACGAAACCCTGCTAGTGGCCTCCGCCTGATCGATAGTTTTTTTGAGAAATTATTATATACAATATTAACTGTGGCCCAGTTACTCATACATGTGATATGTACATCTCCATCGTAATTAAAGGGTGCGTTTTTGTGTCGGAATACATCATGATGTCAATATGGTACGTTTAAATTTTCATAAAAATTCGTTGGAAAATGGAAAAGTTATTCGAGCCTGAATAAGGAATCTTAAAAAGGACACCCTGTATATCTGTACCGTAGAGGTAAAGAGCAGTAAGCTTATTTTTGGAAACTTCCAAAAAACCTTTACTACGAGACAAAATCAAAATCGGATAGTGTAAAAAAATAATAACTGTATATTAACAAAATGTGGACTTCAAGTTGTTTACCTCTACGGTGCAGATATGAATATGTTCATGCTTTTCCTTTTTCAGTTCGTGACTCAGTTAATACCTTTTAAACGCTTAATTAGTGTAGCAATTCAAGAGAAACGCAAGTGTACATTAATTCCTGGTTGGAAGGAATTTGCAAATGTATCGAAACGAATTTAGAATGAGTTTCATTCGCATCGGTGTCCAGGTCTGTGCTCTCCTTGCTCGGACACAACTCCTTCTAGGCGCCGTACTACGTCTCGTTCTGATTAATACAAGCAACAAGTGGTCTAACTTAATTCTTTTGTAATTATTATCTTAATTATTATTATTATTAATTAACTTATACCAAGATTATTGTATTTTAACTGGTGATTTACGTTTACCCCCTTTTTTTCTTTTTTTCTTAGACCGATTCTCGATTTTTGTTTTTTCTTCCTTCTTCATTTTACTTTCGTTTCATCTTCCGCGTACGTTTCGCAGGATGTACAAAGTCGACCGATCGCAAAGAGATTTTGTTACAGCTCTTCGGAGTGCACTTCGAAGAGAGATGGAAATTGGCAAGCGAATTGGTTTAGTTGGATGGGATTTAATTTGCTTTTTCCTTTTCTTTTTGAAGCCCCAGTGAATTGGCCTGTGGTAGAGAGTTGGCGTGGATAGGGAGTTAACAATTGTACATACATTAATGCATTTATATATTGCGTGGAACTGAGCAATTGCCAATTGTTTTCTTTCTTTTTTTTTTCTTTCTTCCAAAAGCTGGGATTAATGTAAGATGAATGTCCGAGAGGCCGACAACTCATTTCCTTAATCAAATCCAATACTTTGGGTATTGTTGCATCTATCGCGCAGAGTTGAAAGTCAATAATGCTTAATTAATGTTAAATTAATTCTATCAACTGAATGATGGCACGATTAGTTTTGATTGAATGTTGAAGCGAATAGTCGTAAGTAGTGTTCGAGGAACACTGATTACAATTTTATTGCACAAGTGTGCATCACTTCTGTGTACCAAACCTGTAATTGTATTGCTCGAGGTGAAATGAAACATGTCGAGAAATTTGATTGACATCGGTAAAAGAGATTCTTCTAAAGACCTACGTTATCGACGTTCGTATTTATATCGACAGCTGGTCGAATTATATTGCATGTTGTACTAAATGACATCATTTCCATACAATAATTATAAAGAAATCGAAGTAAAACTCCCGGAATCCCTCTGAATTCATGGTTTTTGGAATTATATTGCATGTTGTACTAAATGACATCATTTCCATACAATAATTATAAAGAAATCGAAGTAAAACTCCCGGAATCCCCTGAATTCATGGTTTTTTACGCCCTAATTGATGACAAAGTGCCACCCTGCGCCATCTGTGAATTCAATGCCAACTAATTTCTCTCTCCGAGACCTCATGTTACCATCGTTTTAGCATAGAAGCTCTCGAGACACTTTTTTTGCCTTTATTCTGTTCAAATGCGAGTTTCTCGATTACCGGAGTGTTCTAAATTGTTGAATAATTGTCCTGACACTTTCGTTTCTCATATTAAAGCTTTCGGTAATTGTATATCAGAGCTTTAAATAATTGTATATATAGAAAAAGTGTCTTACTAGAATCGACTACTTCGAGGGGGGGTTTCACTTCACCTTAATCAATCTGATAACAATTATTTGCATTTAATCATTGGGACATTCATCTTACAGGAAGATTATCTGTTCAAGGTATAGCAACACTTTCCTCCGCAGAGCCTTATTTCCCCTAAATTATGTAAAGGGCAATTAAGGAAGAAATGGGAATTGCATTTGACTGCAATGTCATTATTATATGCAATGCAAATGTGCCGACTACTTAATTAATTTCGTTTCGATTGAGGTGTACCCATCACCGATCCCATCTGATATCGATGCTCTTCCTATCGATCGCCAGGCACTAATCAGTGGAGCGGTTGCGAAAAGGTACTCTCCTCGAGAACGCGCCGATTGTTTAAACAATTGGACCCTGTATACCGTTGTAAATTCTCGTAAGGACCGACCGACTCCGATAAGTCGCGATTATGACGCAGTTGAAATTAGGATAATTGAGGTGTAAACGTGTTCGCAAGACCAGTGCTAACCGGAGCTAATTGTAAAATTATCTTAACAACAATTTAATTGAGGAACTACGTCGACGACATATGTACCGAGGAGAATGTTAATTCAGCGTGTGTGTATACCCCGAGAGTCCAATGTAGAGATTCGAGCCTCTCGATTGTGCGAGAGTAGGAAAAACGCGTAAAAATGTTATTAGGTGTTTTGCAAAAACGTATAAAGATGTTAATCAGTGTTTTGCAAAATGCAGGGCCTTGCAAAATTCACGAATACAGAGGAGTCGTAGACTCTTGGACAGTGATCGGGCCTTCGATGGGCCTAATAATGCTCCGAAGGGCTTCGACAGGTGGAATACTTGGGAGGATTTATTTATTTACATGGGCAGGTATTCTAAACGCATAAATAAATAATCCCAATCCGATGGACTTGACGCTTTGCATGTTTTTAATTATTCAATGTGAATTAAACCATCGGTGCCTGCATCGGAGTGGATTAAAGGATTAATCCTACGAAGGGAACTGTATTATACTTGGGAACTAACTTACTTTGTTAAATATTAACAGTATTAATTAATTTGTTCCTTCGGATGTATATGGGGAAACCCAGGGAAAAATTTAATTCAATTACATGGACAGGTGGTCTGAACGTATAAATAAATAATCCCAATACGATGGATCTGGCACTTTGAACTTTTATATCTTGACGTTGCATCTTTTCTAACTGTTCGATGTGAATTAAACCTTCGGTGCCTATGTCAAAGTACATTAGAGATTCAATCTTACGAAGGGAATGGTACTGTACATGAGAACTACTTTCTTTTTGTTAAATATTAATATTAAATAATTTCTTCCTTAGAATGTGAAATCTTCCAAGAGTTCCCCAGCTCTGTATTTGCCAATTTTGGGACGCCCTTAAATATCCGTCAGAAGTATGCAGAATTAACGTGTTTCGTTGAGGGAAAACAATTTTAATACAGTTTTTTATATCGCTTTACACGAAGTTTTGTAAATCCTTGATTTGTACGAATTTTATGTCCCGTCTCTCTGCGGCGATACATTTGTAAAAATCAGGGAATGCTGTGTGAATTCTCCTTTTTACACGTTTCTACTAGTGTCCTCGAAATGGCTTTAGCGTCTCGCCAAATGTTAGCGTTGGACTTTACTTGAGGCAGAATCAAACTGGAAAATATTATTCCTTCACCGTAACGAATGAAATCAGGCATTTTAGTCATGTTACATTGTCAAAAAAAAAAGAAAAAAAAAAGAAAAAAAAGAATCTTGGAGTGTAATAAAGGCGATTCGCCGATATTTCTCAGAAAATATCTAAGCTTTATTATTAGTGTCTAAGTCCTATATGTCGAGGTTTGGTACAAGTCTATCTCTATAGTCAAATGTCTATGCAAAAACTATTATTAAGGTGACGTGAAAGGCGAGCTCGGACGTTCAGTTTAGCGAATAAACTTTCTTTAATAGATGAATGAACCGATTCTGAAATTTTAACACGTGGATCGTTCTTGACACTAAAAAAACCATGCATGCTTCGAAATAAATTTTGTTCATTTAGCTTGGACCAGAACCAAGTCACATACTTTTACCATTATTCACTTCTAAATGACTCTTAAGGGGATGTGAAAATGGCATCCTAAAGCTCAATAGTTCATAAAACTTTTCTACGAACTGGGTGTCTCAAATCCTTTCATACTTTAAAACGTGAATATGGAGACCCTAAGGTAGGTCCTGAAACTCGGGAAATTTCATTTTTTATTAACTATTTTTAAAATACCAAAAAACAAATTTGAAAAGAATTGAATTTTCATGAGTTTCAGGGCCTTCCTCGTAGTCCCCCTATTCACGTTGCAAAGTTTCAAACTATTCGGTAAATCGAGTTGGGTGGTTATATAACCAAACCTCTTCGATGCCACTTTGACATCACCTTAACATTCGCGACCGGCAAATTATTTCCGTTTCAAATACTGAGTGCCAGCGAAAATAATGAAATTCAGAAACTGGTTGCCGCAAACTTGTATCGTGTATCGTTACGGACGTGGTTCACGTCAGCGGCAATCAGGAGTAGAATTTAAAATGACGTTAATTCACGTCAGCGGCAACCAGGAATAGAACTTGAAAGAGACGTGAATTCACGTCAGCGGTCGCGAATGTGTTAAGTAACAATTGAGAGCGTTAGGAATCATGCTCGATCATTTGAAACGCGATAGTCAAAGAAAGTTATACTTTCTCTTCTTTTATATCCTACTATCACCCTCTATTGTGAGAAAAAGTTTATTCCCGAATTTGAAGAATACGGACGCAGATAACTCGTGCACTGTATCTGATAATTGAGCAAAAGATTAATTGCCGCTGAAAGAGCATTCTATTGAAATGACACGAAGTATGCCATTTAGTACGATAAGCAAGGTATGATAACAACATTGTAAATATAAATGTCGGTAACATGGCATGCAGGTTCATATAGCCTGTCAGAATTCTTCTAAATACCTACGTTACCGACGTTCGTATTGCATCAACAGCTGTGACGTAATATATTGAGTATTCTACCGAATGGCATACTCGATTTGTCGTATCCGTAAAATTATTATAAGAAAAATTTAAGGAGAACTGCAAAAGCCTCTTGGGTTTGTGATTTTTGGTACCCTAGTTGACTGCAAAGTGCCACCTCGCGCCATCTGCACCACTCAGTGGCAACTAAAATTTCTTTTCGAACAGGGTTGAGTAGGTATAACTACGAATTTCTTGATACGTCACGTAACATACGTATTTTCTACGTGTATATTACAACGTATAATACGTCCCTAGTTTTCTTCGCGAGCCCGAAGTTGGTTACATCCTATTTCTAAAATAGAAAATGATAAATCCAGTTAGAAATTTGATATTAAACAAGGTTAAGTCGAAAGAATTAGGAACGCAAGTGCCAATTATTTATTCCTTAAAAATATCCACGTGTGTACGTATACGCTAAAAGACGTTTGTAATCTAGCGGATGCCGTATATTGTATATACATCCTGCGGCATCTTCTATGTTGTAAACGTAATTTAGTGGTTTTCTATGATATTCTACGCTAAGCTACGTGGCTTATATAATATATATTGAAAACCTCGAGAAACGTGAAATTACCCAACCCTGTTCTCGATACCTCATGTTACCTTCGTCAACATAGAAGCTTATAAGACACTTTTTTTGCCTTTATCACGTTCAAATGTGTGTTTTTCGACTTCTAGAATATTCTTAACGATTGTTCAATTATCTGGATACTTTTGTTTCTCACATGAGAGACTTTGATAATTGTATTTCGATTGAAATGTGAAAGCTCGACGTGATTTCGGTTCTGGTTGGGGCTAAGTCAAGAAATTTGATTTTCGAATATCCATATTTTGAAAGTGTCAAGATATCTCTAAAGTGCCGACAAGTCATGTGCAACGATTTTAGCCAGTGAACTCTGAAAAAAAAGTGTCTTATTCAAATTGACTAATTTTAGGGGTTTCACTTCACCTTAATATATATACAGAGCAAGTTCCCGAAGACAGAAGGCCCGTGGTGAAATTGTTTATAAAAAGGACGAAGCTTCAAGAGCTGAGAAAAGTTTCTAAAATCGTACAGGGTCCCTACAAAAATTAATAATCAATCTCTCCGGAGACTCTGTGCGTCGGGAACTTTTTTCGAAAACACTTACACGTACGCTCCAGGATAACCTAAAAAATACTTGACGGTTAAAGCAAGAAGATTTAAGCCCACTTGAAAGTAGAGCATCCTTATATTAACCATTAAATGGTTTTAGTATTCTATCGACAAGCCTACAAAAGTTTAGACTTTCCCGGGCTTAAATCCTTTTGCCTGTCAACGATATTTAATCTGTATATCCTGTACGAAACTTTTGTATTCATCACGAGCACTTTCATTAGGCCATGGAGGGATTCAAAGGTTTATCTAAAACTTGGACGTTGGACTTGTTTACATATTAAAAAAAAATATATATATATCATCCCTGGTTGTATTCGACTTGATCCATCAGCGTCAATAAAACCAGGGATCCCCAAATTATATTTTAACCTAAAGATACAGTGTCAAGGTATAATAAAAGTCACGTACAAAGGCTGACGGAAGTATACATATTAAAAAAAAAAAAGCGTAAAAAAAGATTTAAAACGACTGTCTCTATCTTATCTTCTTAATCATAGTGTATCTTTGCAATTGTATGTGTCAACGGAACGCACTCTCCTTCTAACGTATTTTGGTCTCCCCTCAGCACTCCTGTGATGTGTACCTTTATCACGATATTGTGCAACATTTTCGCAGATCTCTTTCGTATTCATAATTTAGAGATCGGTTTCTTTTTTCCTATTCGACACCACTCAGAGGGGAGTTAGACAGGGTTAATAGTTAAGTTTTGCTGTGAACTTCCTTGACCGGGTTTTCCGTAATCTTGCTCGACTGTGGGGATTCTTTCACATTATTGTCCTCTTGCTCGGTGACACCCTCGAGGTAACCTGTAGTTGATGTAGCTTCGCTGCGAGTTAATTTAGTGGTTAATATTACTTGAGTGCGTCTCACGTGTGACATCCTCTTCTCATTAGCCCCGAATTCGTTGCCGCTTTTCAAAGAAGTCAGACTGCTTGTCGATGAGCCAATTGTTCTTCTTGGCATCCGGGAGGTTAGGTTACTTGTTGAAGCAGCTTTAGCATGAACCGCTTTCATCGGTCCAACCTCTTGGGTCTTAGTTGTCGAAGTTTTATCACCTTTCTTGACGTCTACCTTCGGTAGGACTGCTTTGAACTTTGGTACAGGATTAGCATGGAAGTTCCTGCCTTTCTTATCTTCTTCCAGGAGCTGCTTAATTCGTTCCTCCCGTTTCTTCAGCATTAACTTGTTTCTTTCTTCGAAGCTAAAGGGTTGAGGAGCAGTTTTCTTCGAAGGGGTCTTCCTTCCGCTGGGCATGGGAGATTTTCTTCCATTGGGCATGGGAGATATCCTGCCACTGGGTACAGGGGATATTCTCAGCTTCGAAGTAGACGGTTCTCCAAGGTCCTTTGGTTTGTCTGAGGGTTCCACGGGCTTGTCCAGGTTTTCTTCTTCCCCTGAAGGCTTTGCTCTTAATTCCTTCTTACGTTCTTCAAAGCTGAAGGGTATCTGCTCGGTGCACTTCTTTTTCATGTGCTGAAACGGTATGCCAAAATAATTGATCTGCACTTTCTTTACTACCAGATGACCCTCACTTTCTGCTACAACCTTGGGCACTGTTGTCCGATGAGGGACTTCATGATGAAGCTCTCGAGCAGGTTCCTTGGGCTTGGAAGGAGCTACTGAAGCACTAGGTCTCCCAGAACCCGTCAAGTGGAAAGGCTGGGGCACTGTAACTGGTTTTTTCTGCACTTTCTTCAATGGACCTGGTTGCTTTAGAATGTTGGTTGGCACAGGGTTCGCCTTGATTTGATGCTTCTTGAAGTCTTCGAGCTCCAACTTTTCACGCTGTTCCTGACTAAGAACTTGCTTTTGTCGCACTCTGGTCTTCGATCTCAACACTGGGGAGACAGCATGTGTCAATTGGAGGCCAGCCTTCTTCGCAATGGATATTCCAGACGGTGCTGCTTTCTTATTGCTCTTCGTTCGGAATCGTTTTGGAGTTCCTGTTTGGAACTTTGAAACAGCCTCTGCCAAACTGACATACTTACCAGACTTTCTGCGATACTTTGATAGACTGGTTCTGCGATATTGGCATGTAAGCACTCGCTGGTGATTTCGTGCACAGGAGATACTCACTCTGGAACTCGGGCCTGGCAAACCAAAGGAAGTCACTATATTCGAATGCTTTACTTCAAAAATTTGTTGCAGTTCCTCCGACTGTTCCTCAGGACAAGACTCTTTCTCCAAAGCTGCATCATTAGGAGCATTCACGGTACTCAAAGTTTCTTCGTCGAGAGCTTTTGCTTTCGGACTATCGATAGTGGACAATTTCTGAATATTCGACTCCATATGTTCAACTTTGGGGACTTCATTCT
Source organism: Orussus abietinus (assembly GCF_000612105.2). Classification (NCBI taxonomy): domain Eukaryota; kingdom Metazoa; phylum Arthropoda; class Insecta; order Hymenoptera; family Orussidae; genus Orussus; species Orussus abietinus. Next base: position 29,029 of record NW_019394515.1, read on the forward strand.
CTGGAGTCTCTCCTTGGCAATCAACACTAGAAGTCACATTTGTATTTCTACTCAAAGCTTCTTCAGTGATTTCGGTTCCTGTCTCTTGACAAATGACAGTAGAGGTCATGTTTTTGCATGACTCACTGGACAAGTTAATTAAGTCGTTAGCTAGACTGCGCTTCACAGTTTTCTTTTCTTCAGAATCCACATTTGATGTTTCCTTTGCCATTTCCTCGGTGGATACAATGGTGTTATCCAAGTCATCAAAGGCTGTCATTTCTTCAGGCTTCTTGATATCATTTGAGAGATCCTCCGACAGTACAAGAGCATCTTCGGGAAGCTTTGTGATGTCATTCAAGCTTTCACAGCCAATGGTGGTGGACAGTTCCACTTTCTCGACTTGGCACTCAATGGTCTTGCGACTCTTCGAAATACCTCTCCCTTTGACATTGGGAGTACGAGTTCGATTACTTGCTTGTCCAGGTTGTTGCTTGAGAATGTTAGTCGGTTGAGACTGATCTTTTAAAGTGATGGAGGGAGTACAAATGGTGGTCAGCTGAGTGTGGCTCTTGGATCGCGTGTTTGGAGTGCGCAGAACACCCAATCGAGTCTGACTTGTCGATCGAGTGCTCGGAGTACACATTTGTACCACACGAGACTGACTCTTCGATCTAACATCCGGAGTGTGAGCTCTATTAGAGGAGGGATTCATCGATCTGGCATTAGCCCGCCTCAGTTTTTTCTGCGAAGACAACTGGAGACCATCCATTGCCTCGATTAAGACGTTCATGTAAGTGGTCTCCTTGACCCCTTCCTTGTTCTTCAAATGTGGAGATATTACCTTGATTGGGGTCATCTTTGGGGGTTCCATGGCATCTACGTACTCCGATTCGCTATCTATGGAAGTCCAGAAGTCCGAGTCCAGCTTCTCGATGACATCTACTGGACCCTTCTCGAATTCGAATCCGGATTCCAACTCTATGTGCTCCCGATCGAAGTAATCCTCACTGTGAACTTGTGGGCTCTGCGTGAAGTCAACCCATTGAGGAGCATTCCAGTTATCCATTTTGTATTCCTTCACAATCCAGACAACACAATTGAAATTCTCTCCAAACCAAGCCAGCAAATAGAAACAATACCGTAAAACATTAATTATTTAATCTAACATCATATTAGCTCTGTTTTATTCATTATTTGATTAAATCAGGTTAATTCTCCTTTATCCCATAACTATGATATTTATAACGGAATAATATTTGGATAGTAATTATTCACTTTCAGCACACATTTAAACACCTTCCCCAAAATGGTTACTCCAAAATAATTAAAACTGTTCCGAAAGTGACTTGACAATCTCGATACCCATAATTACGCAAAGGGTTTTGTAAACTAATAAACGCAAATGCCTTTCTTTCATCCTCTGGTGGTATCACGTCCACAAAAAAGGCATTTGTGTCCAGGGGCTCGATTCTTGAATTTGGACAGATTTTGTCGCATACGAATAGATTTGCACGAAAAACTTTGCATCGTTGCAAAGTCGCGTCATTGGTCAACATTTGAAAGTCGTATACGAAACTGTCAATTTTGCGAAAGTTAATCGTATGAACTTGAGAATTGTTTTCCATGGTATAGACATAACACATGGAAAGGGTTTAAAAAAAAATAAAAATAAAACAAAAAGCTCCAAGAAGGCACACTCGACTCCACTTGATTTCTCTCAATGATTTCAATTATCTCAAAATCTAAAGAATCATGCAACAAATAATTAACAACCTACGACCGTTACGAACCTGATAAATTGATTTCCACGCTAAATCATTTGCAGGAGACTTTCAAACGTAGAGTCCAATCATCGGCGATATGACGTAGCGTGTCGATAATAACCAAAACTGCTCGTTAACTCGACACACCGTGTCTGTAAATTGTTCCAAAATGCGTAATACCAGCCTCAGTTTGTCCGTAAGCTCGCGAAAATCCAGCACGATCGCTCTCAGAGGGTGCAAAAGTTTCGAGGAACGAGAGGAGATACCAACGGGCATGCAACGGATGGCGAGTACACTTCGTATTTGAATTTATCGCGTCGGCGATTGGCCGCACGGTTGATTGGTTGAAATACGGCAGGTAGTTAAACCTTCTAACGTGAATGTTCCTAGATAACGGTCATAGACTGTATTAGAGAAGATGGGATCAGAACTAACGTGACGGGACATGGCCGGTCCAGAAACATAACCTTCGATTGGGGTTCTACTTTACCGTAGCGAGCATTTTGCAACTCATATTTGTTGATTCGCTGTAACAGAATAACTATGACACCATTGGAACATGTTATTGCGTTAAAAAACACTAATATCGAGTAAATAATACCGAATATTTGGCATAAAATTATATACTTAGTTCCCCTTGAAGTAGGAGAGGGCAACTAGGGATCTTTGTGGATGGAATTGGATTTAGTTCTAGAAATTTCTGGCAGAGGTCGCTAGAAATGTGGTAGTGTATAAATACTTACGAGAGGTAATTTTTTAATTCGCATATTTCGCGATTTGTTATTGCAACAATGGCGGTTCCGTCTGCGTCGTTGTCAACAAGAAACAAGAAGCACTTTTTAGGCGTGCCAGCGCCGCTAGGTTATGTAGCTGGTGTTGGCAGAGGGTAAATATGCTTATAATCTTATTTAGTAACTATCTTGTTGAATAAAGGATTAAAATTTGGCGAGTTTTTTAGGTATTCAATGTTCTAACCTCACTTTTCGCTTTTGTATTTAGGGCGACTGGCTTTACAACTCGTTCTGATATCGGACCAGCAAGAGATGCAAATGACGTTTCGTAAGTAAAAATCCTATAATAACTTGATAATTAAATTAATAGACCATACAGCTGTATTACTGCATTTGTATTTATCTTGATTTAATGCGACTTCTGTATCCTTGCAGAGACGACAGACATGCTCCTCCGACTAAGCGAGTTAAAAAGAAGGAGGAAGAGGAGGAGGACGAGGAAGATCTTAATGATTCCAACTATGATGAGTTTTCTGGCTATGGTGGATCCCTTTTTAGCAAGGTAAGTATTTGTATTCCATCTACTAAGGTGTTATATAAGTTTGTGTGCAGTTTTTATTCCAGCTGAGTATTTTTGATCCAATTCCACGTACATTTGCTGAAGTTGTGCAGAATGCAATTTGGTGTAAATGATGGTTGGAAGCAATTCAAATTTCCTTCTCGGTGACCTAAGAATTTATTTGTGAGGCTCGTGTTCCCATTGTTGCATATTTTGAACGACTTCTGTGCTATACAAGTTGCTATGCTTAATTAAGGAATTACAAAAAGGAACTACAGAACACATACATTTATGGGACACCCTAATATAACTGCATTACAAGATTCTTAATACTAGGTTTATGGGCATTTGTTATATACCATTCTTTTTTAACATCTATCAAATGGATGATTGAACAAAGATCCACATTTTCATTAAAAAGAAAATATTGATTTATCTAATTTATAAATAACTTAATTATACACAATTAACTTATACATTTAGTTATATGATATATAGATACATAGTAATTTTAATATTAACAGGTAACTAGAAAAAGAATAGTAGGTTTCTGTAATATTCTTTGTGAAATCTGAAACCCGTTTAATTGATGAGCCCTGTAAATCTATTATTAACAAAGGGCAATCGGGGAGATGTCATACAAAGTTGCTACACAAAGCCTTTCTTGCCTAATTAATACTATTATGATCATTTTCTAGGACCCTTATGACAAGGACGACGAAGAAGCAGATGCAATCTACGAGGCCATTGACAAGCGAATGGACGAAAAGCGCAAAGAGTATCGGGAAAAACGTCTCAGGGAGGAATTGGAGCGTTACCGTCAAGAACGACCAAAGATTCAACAGCAGTTTTCTGACTTGAAAAGAGAGTTAGTGAACGTCACTGAAGACGATTGGAAGAACGTCCCGGAAGTTGGAGATGCAAGGAATCGTAAGCAGAGGAATCCAAGAGCTGAGAAGTTCACGCCATTGCCTGATTCCGTGCTTGCGAGGAACCTGGGAGGGGAGACTGCGTCAAGTATTGATCCTACCAGTGGCTTGGCTTCGATGATGCCAGGAGTAGCCACACCGGGAATGCTGACCCCGACAGGGGATCTAGATTTGAGGAAGATTGGACAGGCCAGGAATACTCTGATGAACGTCAAGCTCAACCAGGTCTCCGATTCGGTGGAGGGGCAGACCGTGGTCGATCCAAAAGGTTATCTCACCGATCTGCAGAGTATGATTCCTACATACGGTGGAGACATCAAGTAAGTGTTCCAGTATTTACTTAAGGGGATAAAATTCAGAGGTGGTAAATTATCGTACATTTATCATATAAAGTACTGAATGCAAAATTATCATTTGCTGATAATTATCGTCCAAAAGGTATCGTTTATTGTACTGGAGTAGATGTTGGACCTAACTAGAAATGATCATACTTGTGCGATAATTTTTCTACATCTGTACCCAGATTAACTTTCCAATAAGAAATTTTCAGTATTTTTAAAGTATCCTAAATCTTTCAGCGACATTAAGAAGGCCAGATTGCTTCTGAAGTCCGTGAGAGAGACGAACCCTAACCATCCTCCTGCATGGATCGCCTCTGCTCGTTTAGAGGAAGTCACTGGGAAGGTGCAGGCTGCCAGGAACCTGATAATGAAGGGCTGCGAGGTCAATCCAACTTCCGAAGACCTTTGGCTGGAGGCTGCGAGACTTCAACCACCGGAGACTGCCAGAGCGGTGATAGCTCAGTCGGTGAGACTAGTGTTTTTAAGCTCTCCTGTATTTAAGTTTAAGCAATATTACCGAGAATGTTACGGTAATTTTAAAATCCCTAAAAACTTTAAGAGAATTTAAAAGAACTCCGAGAATTTGTATTTAAATTAATTTCTAAAAATAATTATTACTTTTAATGAGTAATATTCGTGAAGTCGAGGTCCTTTTTATAAATAGTATCCCTTTAATTTGTGATTCCTCTCTTTCGTGAGATGATTTTCTATCTTCGCAATTTGTGTTGCCCCTCTTATTAATCTCAAGATACAGTAGAAGGTTAGGAGTTTGTAACAATGTTACCGAACGACAATAATTCGACGTTATATGATATTAATGTATCTTTTGAATAATATTCGTTATATATCATATTATTCCAGTGTATTGTGTAACTGTAACGTAATGTGTTTAGTGAGTAGTTTCATAAAATTGTTGAAAATAACTCGAATGTTATTTAAGAAAATGCAATTCTCATAAATTCGCAGATAACTGAATCATCGATTATGTTACTAGGGTAATGTAACGTATTAAAAATTCCAGGTGAGACACATCCCCACTTCCGTCAGGATCTGGATAAAGGCTGCCGACCTAGAGATAGAGCCGAAGGCCAAGAGGAGGGTCTATCGAAAGGCTCTGGAGCACATTCCCAACTCGGTGAGGCTCTGGAAGGCTGCGGTGGAGCTCGAGGAACCCGAAGATGCTCGCATATTATTAAGTCGCGCCGTTGAGTGCTGTCCGACCAGCGTCGATCTGTGGCTCGCCCTTGCCAGGCTCGAGACCTACGACAACGCCAGGAAGGTCCTCAACAAGGCTCGAGAGAACATCCCAACGGATAGGCAGATTTGGACCACGGCTGCCAAACTCGAGGAGGCCAATGGAAACAAACACATGGTGGAGAAGATCATCGACAGAGCCATCTCCTCGTTAAGTGCGAATGGCGTCGAGATTAACAGGGAACATTGGTTCAAAGAGGCCACGGAAGCTGAAAAAGCTGGAGCAGTCCATTGTTGTCAGGTTATCATCAAGGCTATCATCGGGTTTGGGGTCGAAGAAGAAGACAGGAAGCATACTTGGATGGAAGATGCCGAGAGTGTTGGTTTCTTGGAGTTAAAAGTTCATATTAGGTTTACCTTTTAGGGATTAAAGTGAAGTGGAACCCGTCTTAAGAAAGCGAGAAACTCGCATTTGAACGGTATAAAGGCAAAAAAGTGTCTTATGCGTTTCTATGCTATAACGAAGGTAACACGAGGTCTCGGAGAGAACATTTAGTTGCCACTGAAATCACAGATGGCGTAGAGTAGCAGTCTGCAGTCAAAGGGCATCAGAAATCACGAATCCAGGGGATTTCTGGAGTTTTATTTTAATTTCTTTATAACAATTGAACAGTAACGACTTATGGAGTATGTAATTTATTACAATATCCAATTCGAAAAAGCTGTAAATACAAATATGAGCGTCTGTAACGTAGATATTTAGAAGAATCTTTTTCACCGACGTCGATTAAATTTCTCGATGGGTTTCACTTCATCTTAAGTATGGAAATATATTTAAAGATTCAGTTTAACCTAACCTACAAAATCGAGTTGCCTTTTGTCAGAAGTCTTTAACTCTGAATTATATTCTACAGTGTGCGCAGCAAGGAGCACTGGAATGTGCCAGAGCAGTCTATGCTTACGCTTTGACTACGTTTCCGAGTAAAAAGTCGATCTGGCTGCGAGCAGCTTACTTCGAAAAGACTTATGGTACCCGAGAGTCTCTGGAAACCCTTTTGCAAAGGGCAGTGGCTCATTGTCCCAAAAGCGAGGTACTGTGGCTCATGGGAGCCAAATCCAAGTGGCTGGCGGTAAGTCTTTCTCATTTACCTCTCTTGTCTTCAAGAATCGAACCACGAAGTAGTATAAGGAGATACAACGCCATGTATTGAAATCGTCCCCACTTTGGGAGTCCAAGGTCTTCAGATCTTATCCGATCTAGAGCGAAGAGTGCCACATCGATGAAATTTTGCAATTTTAAAAATTATCGTCCGCTAATCATTATCACGTTAAAATCACCACATTCCGTATATCATCCGCGGATTATCGTTTTATTTTGCGTACTTTAATTGCAAAATTAAAAGCATTTTAGGTTATTTACGTCGGTAGAAAATGTTTTAGTGACGTAGGATTGGAGTTCTCTCATTTTCCATCGTTAGATCAGCGAAAATCTGAGATCCTGGATTTCAATTCTGGGGCTACTTTCTGTGGAGCCAACCATTGATATTATGTCTCATACTACTTCAAGAACCGCAACCTTCATTCAGATTTTCTGACTTCGATACAGGGTGACGTACCTGCAGCCAGGGGCATTCTTTCGCTAGCCTTCCAGGCCAATCCCAATTCGGAGGAGATCTGGCTAGCTGCCGTCAAATTGGAGTCTGAGAACTCGGAGTATGAGAGGGCTAGACGATTACTGGCCAAGGCCAGAGCCTCTGCTCCTACTCCTCGGGTCATGATGAAAAGCGCCAAGCTGGAGTGGGCCCTCGATAACCTCACCGCAGCTCTGCATCTTCTGAAGGAGGCCATCGAAGCTTTCGATGACTTCCCCAAATTGTGGCTCATGAAGGGACAGATCGAGGAACAGCAGGAGAACCTGGATAAGGCTCTCGAGACTTACAATCAAGGGGTAAATATTTCATTTACTTCCCCTACTTTCCTTCTCCCGTAAGACTTTGGTATTCTTTTAATTCTTATTAGCTTGTCCAAAAAGTTATTGAGATTTGTTCTAATTAAGATTTGACGCTTTCTTTTCAGATAAAGTCGCTCTTCCTTTATGTCCAAGTTATGTATCATCTTAGAGCGCAGACTTTGATCTCTATATTTTGATAATAATTTCGTTCTAAATATTTTCTTTTTGTTTTCTTTTTCAATGCTCCACTTGCTGCAGGTCATCCAAAACTCGTTTGATTTTAAGGCACTCGTCTCTGTCAGGAAAATTTTGAAACCACAATTGCCCTGTGTTCGTTAGTGGTTCCTGGACAAAATGAATTTTTGACATGACGAGCCACATTCAAATAAATAATGTGAATAAAATAGGAATTAATGTTTAAAATACAATTATTGTTATCAAAATGTAGAGCGAGATTTGCACTTTAATTTGGTATATAACATGGATATAATGGAAGAACTATTTTATTTGAAAACAAAGCGTCAAGTCTTATACAGTAAAACTTTTAGGACAACTTAGATACTATTGAATATTGCTTTTACACACTTTTAAACCGATTGATGATGGTTACGTTGCACTTTAATCACTTCGACAGATCAAGAAGTGTCCTACATCGATACCTCTCTGGCGTTTACTGGCACAGTTGGAGCACCGTAAGGGCCAAGTCACCAAAGCTCGATCCGTTTTGGAGAAGGCTCGTCTGCGTAACCCAAAGAATGCAGAATTATGGCTCGAAGCTGTCAGAAACGAGGTTAAACCTGGAGGTGCCAGGGACATGGCGAACACTTTGATGGCTAAAGCACTACAGGAGTGTCCCACGTCGGGATTACTCTGGGCGGAGGCAATATTTATGGAGGCTCGTCCTCAGAGGAAGACAAAGAGTGTAGATGCCCTCAAAAAATGCGAACATGATCCACATGTGCTCTTAGCTGTTTCGAAGTAAGTACACTTCCTCGCTGTAATTTTTTATATTTCTCATTGAAGAGTTTTATCGACTGCCAATAAGGGTAGTTATAATTTTGCCCAACCCAATTAAAGTAATGTAAGTGAAAGTGATTTTTTTAAACAATCCAGTTCATTGAAAAATCTTGATTAAAATCAGAAGAAGAAGGGTTATTTTGTTTTATTGCTATATATATTGTTTTTTAGAAAAATTCTGATTCCTTAGCCACTCTGCTGCGACCAATTCGATATCTGCTAGTATTTATTCTAACATTTTTCAGGCTTTTCTGGTGCGAAAGGAAGATCTCCAAGTGTAGGGACTGGTTCAACCGTACTGTCAAAATAGATCCTGATCTTGGCGATGCTTGGGCGTATTTTTATAAATTCGAGCTCCTGCATGGCACCGAAGAACAGCAGGAAGATGTCAAGAAACGCTGCGTGGCTGCGGAGCCTCACCATGGGGAGCACTGGTGCAAGGTATCGAAGAATATTGTCAATTGGTGTCTTGGTATCGATCAAATTTTGGTCTTGGTTGCCAAAGACATACCGATACCAATATAGATATTGCGAAAAGCTTGACAACGAACTTGTACATTTTGCTTAATATGTATCGATGAGATAGTATTAAGTACTGAGAGTCTGTGGTGCAGGAGTTTGAGGACACCCTGCATGACTACGCTTGTATATTTAATCTTATGTTAGTTGATAAGATCCTGGAGAGTATATTGCAATCATATAAATGATACGTCGAATAAATGTGCCAGATAATAGCAACACCTTTTAACCTCGTGATATACTGGTGGCCCTCGAAATGAATCAAGCGAGGAGGTCCGCTATCTAGAGTCTTCCCACTATATTCCCTATTCTGCATTCATTGCTACAGAATCATTGCGGAAAGGGATTATACAAATGCAACGTTGTTCTTTTCCTTACTATATTCCCCATTCTGCATACTATAACTCCAGAATCAACTACGCAAAAGGGCTAGATAAACGCAACGTTCTCCTTTTTCCTCTTTAATCAATCTTTCAATAGGTTACAATTCCGATATTCCCTGAGACAGTGGTACCTAGAGTCCTCTTCACTATATCCCCCATTCTGCACTCAATTATTCCATAATCATTGCACAAAGAGGTGACACAAACGCAATAATGTTATTATTCTTCTTAAATCAATGTTTCGGTGGAATACAATTCCGACGATCCCTGAGATAGCGATACCTAGAGTCTTCTTCACTATATTCCCCTTAAAACATTCAATTCCTCGGAAATCACTGCACACAATGGGGACACACTATACAAATGCATCGTCGACCTTTTCCCTCTTAATTAATCATTCTTTCGATAGAATATGTTTCGATAGAATAACTATACAAAAGAGCTATATAAACTCAACGTTGTCCTTTTTCTGTAATCAATCTTCTGATATTTCCTGAGACAGTGATACTTAGAGTCCTCCTCACTATATTCCCCGTTCTGTACTCAATTATTCCAGAATCATTGCACAAAGAGGCGACTCAAACGCAATCAATTTATTATTCTTCTTAAATCAATGGAATACAATTCCGATGATCCCTGAGAGCGATGTACCTAATCTTCCTCGCTATATTCCCCCTTAAACATTTAAGATGAAGTGAAACCCCCCCTCGAATATAACACTTTTTTTTAAGGGTATTAGACCAAACTGTCCAAAACTTTGACACGTCACTCCTGATCATCTAAGAATTGTCCTGACACGTTCAAATTTTGTATTTTTTTTTTAAATTGTTTAACAGCCCACACCAGAACCAAAATGGCGTCGAGCTCTCATATTTCGATCAATTTACAATTATCGAAGACTTTGATATGAGAAACGAGAGGGTCAGGACAATTTTATGACAATTTAGAACACTCTGGTAATCGATAAACTCGCATTTGAACGGGATAAAGGCAAAAAAAGTGTTGTATGCGCTTCTATGCTAAAAGGATGGTAATACGAGGTCTCGGAGTGAAAATTTAATTGACCTGGAAATCACAGATGGCGCAGGGGGTCCCTCTGCAGTCAATTAGGGCCCCAGAAAGCATGAATCCAGAGGATTTCTGGAGTTTTACTTCGATTTCTTTATAATTATTGTACGAAAACGACAGGTGGAGTATACCATTTGGTACAATACCCAATATAATTCGGCCCAGCTGTCGATATAAGAACGAACGTCGGCAACGTAGGCATTTGGAAAAATCTCCTTTATCGACGTCGATCAAGCTCCTCGACGCGTTTCACTTCACCTTAATCCCTCGAAAATCACTGCACACAAAGGGGCTACAGAAACGCAACGTCGTCCATTTCCTTTTTTTAATCAATCTCTTCGATAGAATACAATTTCGATATACTCTAAATTCGAAAACCAGTTTGTCTTTGAACGAGAAAATACATATCAATTCGTACTCTGTATAAATCTCTCACGCTTTCACAAGCACGCCGCATTCCCACCGAGCTAGAAATCCACTTTCTACGTACACCGATAGACGTTAAGACATCGTCGCCTCCCTAAAATTCGGAGGACCTGACTTCGCAACGACACAAATCCCTCGATCGGTTACACCGGGAGGACTAATTCGACCTTAAACGACAACGCGCACTTACTTTTACACATTTATTTATTACTTCCCCTCCCTCATAACGCTAGAGGTCCGAAGAGTGTCTAGTACTTCTAGGGAAGATCCGGGCATACGCGACTGGGGTACAAAAATCCCACCTTCGTTACAAAAAAATTCGATTATCTCCGCCGTTTGCTCAAGGAAAAATAATGCAAAGTTCTTCTTCTTCCTTCGCCACTCGAGGCCGATCGCTCGCCTCTCTAAAATTCCTGGCCATTGTTGGCATTTGGAAACTCGAAAACTAGAGTTGGTCCGGTTCTCTTCGACTTCTAACGGGTGATGGGCTGCTTCTTTTTTTCTTTTTTTTACGTTCTAATTCGTTCGCACTGTATAAATGGAAATGAGAAATGCTTCGGTCGAGCTCCTTACACATCCTGTACACGCCTGGAGAAACTGATATATTTAGATAGTATTTAAATAAATAGCCGACCACGAGAACGGAGTTCCGGTTGTTTGTGTTGTCCATCTATAAATGTCACAAAATTCTGGCGTTTCGTTTCTGGATATTGAGAATCCAATTTCAACGGTTCGCGTAATTAAGATGATATGATAGGCGCTGAGAAATCTAATCGGCGTGGATAAATTAAAATTCATCTATACCCTTTTAGATAATAATGCCATTAAGAAGGGTTATTTTGTTTTATTGCTATATATATTGTTTTNGTAACATAAGCTGGCGCAGTTTGGAGAAAAGTTTCATAAATATTTGTACGTTTTATATACACGGAACAATCCTTTCATATCACCTTAATTAAATTTATCTCGGTTAAATCATTGATTACCTAACCATAGGTTAAAGTTAACGTCTTCGCACTGTATAAATGGAAATGAGAAATGCTTCGGTCGAGCTCCTTACACATCCTGTACACGCCTGGAGAAACTGATATATCGAAAAGACGAGGATCAGAGATGAGCCTGAATGGCTCCGAAAGTACATAAGCATTCGGTAGTATTTAAATAAATAGCCGATCACGAGAACGAAGTTCCGGTTGTTTGTGTTGTCCAACTCTAAATGTCACAAAATTCTGGCGTTTCGTTTCTGGATATTGAGAATCCAATTTCAACAGTTTGCGTAATTAAGATGATATGATAGGCGCTGAGAAATCTAATCGGCGTGGATAAATTAAAATTCATCTGTACCCTTTTTGGTGGTAATGCCATTTTGAATATTCAAGTGGTAACATAAGCTGGCGCAGTTTGGAGAAAAGTTTTATCAATATTTTTACGTTTTATATTCATGGAACAATCCTTTCATATCACCTTAATTAAATTTATCATTTCTAAGCCCTTCGATTTATCTCCTCATTCTACGTTCATACTCACTTTATCTTAATTTCGACTTCGAGGAAACAGAAATGTACAAATTGATATTATATTTACAACCTCCTCACTCTACGTTCAATTCCATTTTACCTTGACATCGACTTCAAGAAACAAAAATGAATCAATCGATCACAAGTACAGCCTGTAAGAAGCTTTGTTACGATACATATACAAAAAAAAATAATAATTTGCCTCAATTAATAAAACGAAACATCTGCACTAAAAAATTAGACCAAACCAAACAAAGATAAGTTAAAAATAAGTGTCTTTTGAAAAAACGAACAGCATGAAAAATCTGAGAATGATGTTTCCAATAAATAGTAAACCAGAGAAATTAGTCTACATAATACGAAAAAGGCTACGTACTTGAATCGATTAACCAATGGTAAGATAAGGAGAAAAGCTCTATTATATAAAAAGTAATCCATTTAGGACACTTCTTAATTAATAAGAAATTGGAATTGAGTATCCAGGATTAAAAAATCCGAATTCCAAAGGGTCCGAGACGTTCGAAGGAACCAAAGATGAAGTTAAGTAAAATATTCAGTGAAAAAGAACAACAGGCAGAAAGAACTCGCGATTTCTTCCTCGTCTTTGCGACAAAGTTTCTTTTCGCTTTGGTCTCGTTCCTCGGCCGGAACTCTCGCAAATTCGGGATAGAAATAGGAAACCAAGAAAGGGCTCGAGCGGTCGTTTTCACTTGGAAATATTGAGATTAGAAATAAAGCCATCACGGCTTACCAAAAGCGAGATTAATTAGTGATAAACTAAAGATAAAGGAAACTTAAGTCAACTTACAATATTACTACGATAAATTAGGAATAGACTCCTAACTTCGAAGCAACTAATTCGCAGTAACGTAATTCGGAACACCAGGAACGAGACTCGGAGACTATTAAGTGATCCTAACCTCGCTTTTCCCTGTAATCTGTACATACTATTAAATAATCCTAAGCTCTATACCCTTGACCTCTTCCGCCTCGATTCAGCAGCGGAGTATTTCAGAATTAAAAGGGAAAAGTTCTAGTCGTACCAAATATCGCTCGCGATACCAACTAAAGGCATTTCACGTATCACTTCGACACTTAACGAACTCCTCGGAGAGAAAAGTCGACCGCTCGTGTCCCGTTTCCGCGAATTAATCCTTTTTCATTCTCTCCCAAAACTGTCATACACGTACACAAAGGACACACGTACACGCATTACGGAGACATTACGCAGACATTACGGAGTGGGGTTAACTTTAAGCCGGAGGGAAACATCATCCCACGACTCGCGTTGGCTCTGGGGAATCCCGTCCTCGAGAGACATCTAGAGGCCATCGACAGAATTGTTGGTAGTGTCACGGATGTTTTACAGTCGGTCCTGGGAACTTCTGGGGAATTTTAGAATATTCCAGGTGAGCCAAATGTGTAGAGGTGCCACTGGCGCCGCTGTTCACAAGTTGCAAATAGATATGACATTGATAGTCGATCCTAGGGACCATTAGGGGTTTCTAAGAAACCCCGACGCCTTCAAATGATGTGTAGACCGTGCTCTGAGAGGTTTTAGGGAATCCCAGTCTACTCAAGCAACTTGTAGACACATTCTGGAGACTTCTGGGAAGTTTCAAGGGATTCCAGGTGATCCAAATGTGCTTGAGTAACGTATATAGGTGTTACAAGTATGATCGTTGATGGCTCCACGGGTAGATGGAACTGCTAATTCATTCTAGGAACCACTAGGGGAATCCAGGGAATCCCAGTCCACTGGAGCAGCTCATAGACGTGCTCTGGAGACGTTTGCGGGGGTCAAGTTGATTCCAAGTGATCCAAATGTGCTCCAGTAACGTGTAGAGGTGTCACTGGCGCAACGGTTGACGGAGTCTCATGCAGATGGCACTGGTAATCCTGAGCATCACTAGGGGATTCTAGGAAGACCCGGCATCCATAAACGATGTAAAATGTGCTCTGGAACGTTTTAGGGAATCTCACTTTTCTTAAAAAGCCTGCAGATATGTTATGAAACTTCTGGGAAGTTTCAAGGGATTCCAAGTGATCCAAAAGTACTCGAGCAATGCGTAGATGCGCCACTGGTGCAATTGTTGATGGAGCCACCGGTAGAGGGCACAGTTAGTTCATCCTGGGGACCACTAGGGGATTCCAAGAAATCCCAGTCTACTCGAGCAGCTTATAGTCACATTTTGGAGACTTATAGGGAATTTTGTCGAATTCCAATGTACCCGAGCTACGTGTTGGGGTGCTATCAGTGCGGTTGTTGGTGGTCTCCCTGGTAGATGGTGCTGACTGAATTCACACTGGCGTAGGAGGTGGTTGGACACTGATTGGGATGATTCTCGAGAAGCGGGGATGAAGGGTCGTCGGGTTGGACAACCTGAAACTTGTCCCCGGAGCCCTGGGCGTGGATTCGGGTACGTAGGTACCCTCGGCTGGACATCACGCCTGGAAAGATTAATGGAAACGATTGCTTCATTATTTTCTCTGAATTTACTCCTCTTCGCTTATTTGGTGTTGACGTAAGAGTTGTTAAGTTTTCTTATGACTTGAAAATTATTATCTTAACCATCAACTGGCAAGCTTTCTTGTTGTTTGTGTACCCTTATAACAACAACAGAAGAGTTAAGCAATTAATGCCCGGTTCCACCAATCTTGGTTAAATCATTGATTACCTAACCATAGGTTAAAGTTAACGTCTATGTTAATCGTGGGTTTAAAATGTAAATGTTCCACCACATTTATTTAGAGCGCGAGTAACTAATCGTATACACCATTCTAAGTAAGTCGAATTGTTGGTAAACGCTACATACTCAATATAATCCATTTTTTTCTCGCATTTGTACAGTTTTTAG
Source organism: Orussus abietinus (assembly GCF_000612105.2). Classification (NCBI taxonomy): domain Eukaryota; kingdom Metazoa; phylum Arthropoda; class Insecta; order Hymenoptera; family Orussidae; genus Orussus; species Orussus abietinus. Next base: position 44,267 of record NW_019394515.1, read on the forward strand.
GTTCAAGTTCGATTAACTGAGGCTAAACGATCGAATTTGGCTGGTTAATCTGAATGGCGGTTAATGGAAATTAATCCGCCGTTAAAATGTGGGTAAACGTACAACTAGTAATCGAAAATTAACTTTTTGACCGAAGTCAGTGGAATCAGGCATAATTCTAGTTTTCTTTTTTTAAGACGGTAAGAGGTACAATCAGTACAATGAATCATTGATTGTAACAATTGGACTCCGCGTTACTGTCAATGTTGCATATGAGTCTTATAATTGATAGGTTCCTTGTTTTGTATAACTTTGTAACTAGTCTAGAAAAATCAAGCATTTAATTCAAGGTTTCTCCTCGTAAGACAGTACAAGGGGTGAGAAATTATGGATAGTAAGAATTGGACTTTACATTACTGTCATTGTAACACAGGTACATCTTACCAGTTGAGGATTAAGCTCGAAGAAGTGTCAAGATGAGTGGAACGGAGGGGATTTCAAAGTTCGTGCTGGTATGCAGAGTTAAGAGACGGACAAACTCAAGATTAGAAAACAGCGTCACTAAACTAATGAGCTATGGAAGGATTATAGTTTAGTTTATGGCTGTGTGAATATTTCAAGACAGGCTCAGAGTTGGCAGGTAAAGTGAAAAGCGCCGACATAACCAAAAAAAGCGCAAGGAAGCTGAACTTAATAAATTTGTACCGGCCTTTCGCAGGATCCTTCAGATCTTATCGATCGTGTCCACGCTAACGAACCACAAGAGAACAGACATGAAACACCAAGAAAAAAAGAGAAAAGAAACCGCAGGGAATTAGCAGCGTCGAGTCTTCCGTCATTTCACATTCAAGTTTGCCAGATCACGGAATAAACTGCAAAGTATCGATGACTTTTCAAGCAAATTGCATATCTCTTCTGACTGTCTCATGCAAAAGGTAGCTCCAAGTGTTCGCGATCTCAATCACACCCTCCTGGAATAATTTTGTTTTGTAACATAAGATAATTACGTAACGGTTGCATTACGATTCTACATTTTGGAAATGTTAATTTACTTTTCAAACAGATTCCTTGGAGGAAGAGCCCTAGAGGAATTTTAGAAAAATATTCCCAAGAAAGCCATCGAGTCTATTTGATTTCACAAGCAGTGTTACCGTTGGTCTGTTAATCGAATTTGATAAGTGCATCGGAGGAGAGTTACTGGCATCACAGATGGTTGTATCGATACTTGAATCGGTCTCATCGGACCATTTCATTACCTCCTAAGATTTTATCAGGTCCTATCTGTCTTGTTCGAGCACTCGGAAGGTGGGTGTGGTTGCGTTGGGTGTGGAAGGAGAATTAGGTTTGCTTACACGATGATTCAGGGAGGTTTCCTGTATGCCATCCAGGGTGCCCCGCATCGCTCTCTTGTGGTTAGCCAGCTTCTCTCGGTTCATGGGCGAACCTAGAACCATTGGTACCGATAACGAGGATCCAGGACATGTGTCAAAACTGCCAATTGTACTAATTCCGCCAATTGTAAACTTCGTGCGTTTCCACTGCTTAGCCACCCTAGATCGTTATTCCTGTCACCTAGTTTCTTGACCACATAATTTGAGGTACAGGTTAGAATTATCAAAACCTGCCACAGAGTTTAGGTTAGGCCATGCCGGAAGTTAAAGTTCAAGGGAAATATGAACGCTGCGATCAATTGTAAATTAGCGTAGTTTTCAAAGCACCTTATGCAATAATTATCATGATTTAACTCTTTCGTTATAGTATATTCACGAAGTAGTATAAAAAGAGACAACCCCATATATTGAAACCGTCCCCGTTTTAGGGGTCCAAGATCTTCAGATTTTTCCGATTAGTGCTGAGTACCTTCTCAATGAAATTTTGAAAATAAAAATTATCGTCTACTGCTAGTCTTTATCACATTAAAAACATCACATTCTGTATCTCATTCGCGGATTATTGTATCACTTCGCGTACCTTAATTGCAAAATTAAAAGTATTTTAGATCATTTACGTCGGTAAGAAATGTTTTGGTCATGTAGGATTGGAGTTCCCTCATTTTCCACAAGTAGCGCTCGCATCGTTATATCAGCGAAAATCTGAGATCCTGGGTCCCGATTCTGGGGCCAGTTTCTGTGAAACCAACTTAGTAATCTGGTGTTCACATTATACATATCAGTAATTCTTTTATATTCGTTGCTAAGCAATTTCTCTGTTGTTGACAATAATAATTACCTAGCACCTATAGGCGCCAATAATATATTGCGAGCAAATTTTTAAAGCGTCCATAAGCGCCAATAATATATTGCAACAAATTTTAAAAGCGCCTATAGGCGCCAACAGTAATTAACCGGTTAAAGCATTTCTTAAGATCTCCAAAACTGTTCGCTGAAGAAACGTTTAATCGTATGAGTAGATGTCAAAGTTCTTGAAGAACTGCAAGACAATGGGATTAAAAAAACAGTCAATCCAAAAGTGCATGCTGATAATGGAAATGTATAGGTACAATGCACTGAACAAATTGTAAACAAATATCACTGATTCAGGCATGAAGAGATTCAAAATCTAGAGGAAACAAGAAACGGTGCAGTGAAATCGGACCACGAGTCAATGAAAGATTTAGAAATTTAGATTTAGAAGAAATTAATGGTTCTGTATAACAGTGTCATAAGCGTTGAACAAATAACGACGCAGGCCACGTTGGACCGCCATGATAGATTCGTGGACAGCCAGTAAGGATTTTTACTAATTATTTACATCTTTTCTGACAAATAATTTGAAAACCTGGCTCCGCAGGCAAAAATTATCTTTGTCCGGAAGGCCGTCATTTTGTCCATTAAAGTTATTCAAAGTTCATCCTGTGTAAACATTTTTAGATGCGAAGTTTCCCCGCTTCCAGATCTCAAAAACTCACATGGAGAAAATGACGTACCATTCCTCCTTAATCGAGCACTATAAGTTGGCGCTATGGTAATGATTAGAGTTTCACACAGATATTCGTTAAATGATCCGAAGGTTGTGAGGACCCTTACCGATATAGCTGAGCAGTACAGGCAGGAATATCAAACCGTGTGCAGCACCGAACAACACGATACCTAGGTACATCCTGAAGTAGAATACCTGAAAGAAAAGGAGATTATGGTAACCTTCGTCAACCAGGGATTGGTATTCCTGCTTATCGGACGATTATTAAGAATGGTACCTTAAAGATTTGGCTTTTTGCAAAGCCAAGGACGATGATCCCACCGAATTTGGTGAGAGTAATACCACTGAATACAGAACTGCCCATGCTGGTGAGGGCATCAGCTGCCCGTTCTATCCTAGTTGCTTCTACCGATACGGAGAAGGAGTGCACCAAGTGGCTACAAAACTCGACAGCAATACCAACAGCCTTAAACAAAGAAACCATGGTTAATAGATAGTTTAATTTAATTAATACGTAACAATTGAAACGGTAATTAACATAATTAAACTTTGTTGTTCTCGGAAGAATGCGTGGTATGGGTTTGTAACATTTATAGATGAAGTTTCTTTCCTTGATACACGTTTAACCCTTCCGTCACTTAGGGCGAGATATCTCACGATCCAACATCCACTATTTAAGGTGATGTGAAAGTAGAGTCAAAGAGAATTCGTTTATGAAACTGTGTACCGAATTGTTTCAAACGTCATGACGCGAGAATGGAGACCATAAGGAAGGTCTTAATGTTCTTGATATTTTAATTTTAAGAAAATTTGTTTCTACATATTTTCAACTCTTTTTTTTAATAAAATATGAAATTTCATGGGTTTCAGGACTTACCTTAGGGCTTCTATATTCATGTGGTAAAATTTGAAACAAATTAGTACACCCGATTCAGGGAATACTTCTACAAACAATTTGGCCTCTCAGATATATACGTAGGTAGACTCTTTCAAATCACCTTAATATCAGAAAATGCACATTAAAACAATTTGGAGTCCTTTCAAATTTAAGAAAAAGCTTTGGAAATAAACTGTGAACTTTAAAAGTTAACGATAATACTAACTTATTTACTATGTTTTAAGTCATCGAAGGGGCTCACCATAACAAGATTTACTAATGAAACGGCGTTGAGAGTGATGTGCCACCAGTACATCAGTCCACCGATATTAACTACAATCATAGTGATCGTGATAACCACCACCAGGGAGGAGAAGATATCCAAGCCCATCAGTAGGAAAGTCACCACGAAGATAGCCAGTAAGGAAATGCCGATGCTTTTCAGGGTATCAGGCCACATCGTTAAGTACTGCTCGTAGAAGACGTAGAAGACACTGTAGGGGAACACCTCGACATCCGACTCCTTTCCTTGAAGCTTAAGGCGATCCCTGATCGTGTCTGTGATGTTCGCTGACACTTTTCTAGCAGCTCTCATGGCTTCGTAGTAGTCCGAAGAGGTTTTCAGGATAGAATGGTAAGCCATGAAGTACGATGCCCCTACCGTGGACCTGCCAGTCTTGTCGTTGGTCATATAGTTCACTCCTTGGCCATAGGCGGCGTGACCAGCCTTGGCGCAGTTCTCATCCGGGTTGTCTTGCAGGAAGTACGACACGTACTTCTCAAAGTCCGTGGAATTGGGACGGTTATTCGGTAAGAGTGAGATTTTACAGCTCGCACAGGAATAGTCTAGAAAATAATTGAAAAGTTTTCAGCTATTAAAACGGATTTTACAAATGGACGTTACAGGAAACGCCGAAGCATTGGGCAGTTCACTGACCTATCCTCAAAAGTTATTGAGGAACAAAGGTGACGGCATGAAGTAACGTAAGGAGCTCCCACTCTATTAAGGAACTCCGTAGAGTTTCGCGCCAAATACATGTATGATCGATTAAACAGTTAACTACGTTTGGCGAGTATACACGTAAAACCAAAACATTATTTCGGTAAATTCCGCAGTTAACTAGTTATGAACGTAGCGTTATAAGCGCAGGGTATGGGTCTTTCTGGAAAATTCTGACCCCATGTTTTATTATTTCTTCAAGTCAGCCAACGGTAACACTAATGATCCTTGCGGGAAAATTGGTGTAATTATATTTGTAATATGTAAATATTTGTAAAATGTTAAGTAATAAGTGTATTGGTGGCTAATAAATGTTCTGTGAGACTCTGTTAGTATTTTTTAGACGGTATTATGACTATTTATGAGAATTCTAGTGTCGCATTTTCCCGCAAGAGTCGCTAGTATTACTATCGGTCAATTTGGCAAAGAAATATAGGGTTACATTTATATGTAAGTGGAAGCGCCTCATGCTACTTTATGGGTGACGGTGAGTTCATTTTGTAAAGGTTTAAGGTTGTAAGTGTTTTTTACTTTAATGGAGCTGCTTAATGCCGTTCATGTGCTTTTATTCAAGGCTCGAAGTGAGATAGTATTGTCGTAATTACCAGTATGCGGACAGAAGGTGTTGTTCCCTGGGAAATATTTACAACAGTTGGGAGAGCCTGACCAGTCAAAGTAATCGTCCAGCCAGGAGGAGGCAGGCTTTGCAATGTAACTCCTAATGAGCAGAATAATTATATAGAAAATATTTTTAATAATATAACACGGTCCTTACAATTATTTTATAATTACCTATCCGGTTGCTGGGCTGCGATGAATACTTGTGTCGACAGGGACTCGAGGTCACAATATTGCCCTCCGCAGATTACATTCTGCGTCTTCGTGTCAGAATAATTCAGACCCTCCGTAACGACAAAATACATAGGAGGTCCGATGGACAGATAGTTATTCAGGAACTGTAACGAGCAAAAATTCATAATTAATATCCTTTGAAACTGAAAACGGTGTTAAATCAAATGAAAAGTTTCCTCGACTTCTCCAAGAGTTAGACCCAGTGTACTAAATTACAGTTCCATTTTCCATAACTTTAAAAATAATTCATCAATAGAATGCGATTAGTTGGAGCATTCTTTAATTTCATGTTTTTTAAGGCTCTCACCTTGAAGTATTTCAGTACAAAGCTGTCCTCAGGCATGGACAGTTCTTGATCAAGGCCGATTTCTATGTGAGGAACCACTGCGATGCTGGTGCAGAGCCAGCCGAAGAAGACTACCATCACACTGGCCCGAACCCACTTGTGCATCAGCATCGGAACATAGGCAACCTTGAAGATCTTGTAGAGGATCCCGTCGACTATCTCTTCGCCATTGTCTTTCTTCGAGCTCCTCATGAAACAGCAGACGTCCAGGCGGTTGTTCTACCAAGCAGGAATAGAAACGAGATCACAAACTTGTCTACACTTTTTAACGAGCAGAAAAGATCTTTCTTGAGCAGAAGGAAATTAAAATCAAATCTAGTCTCGCAACCAAAAAAAAAGAATTAATGGTAATGAAAAGTTAAGGAAGAGGGACGGCGATCTTACGGTGTATGAAAGTGTCATTACACATATATCGACGTCGGTAAAGTAAAATTTATCTATATACCTTTCGGTTGTAATGACATTCTTATAACAACTTAATTATGACTAAATGAAAGACTTACAGCTTGTCGGAAGGTGTCCAAGGATAATAAACTGACGAAGCAGGTGATCTGCAGGAGGAAGTCCACCAAAAGAGCCATTCCGGCGTACAAGGCGAAGGCTTTTACGGCGGGCATGTCCGAAAGGCCACCTGGAAGATGAAGTCCCTCTTATTAGATTGTTTCTTAATTCTCAGTAAATAATCTTACGTAGCTCTCAGATAATACACGTATACAGCATCGCTCACATAGATTAGGAAACTGCAAGATCCCGACATTTCATACAGAACGAACCGGTGAGAGAAATTCTTTACTAGTCACGAAGACTTAATAAAGTAGTACATAAACTAATTAACAAATCACTGAATAAATTTAAAAATTGTAAAATGTGTCATCACTGTACTCAATAGTTAAAAGGCACGGTTCAAAACTATATGAGCGGTACTGTATATACATGTACATAATACAGGTATATGACGTTATCACTTCTATTTTGAAAAATTAATATTTTCTAACAATAATGTTTCGTGTTATAATCAGATGTCAAAAAAGAGTCTGTTGTTTATATTTAAGATGATATAAATAAATAATGTAGCACGTACGCAGTACCGCTCACACATTTTGCTACACTCCATGAAATTTAAAAACTCGTAAAGTACGAATCGGTGAAAGGAATAATTATCGTAGAAAACTGGAAGGCTTAGTATAAGCTAGTGTATAAGCTAATAAATACGTTACTAAATATAATAAATACTAAATAAGTATTTAAATAATTAAATGTGTTATAGCCCCCTTGAACAGTCAAGAGATACAGTCCCAAAATACATGAGCGGCAATGTATACATAAAGTCAACATCTTCCCACTTAGGAAAGAAATCCACCAAATCTAAAAAACGTTCATCTTACAATCTTCAATCTCTACCCTCTTCAAAGTCAACCAAGGGGAAAACAATCTACTACCAAGGGAAGGGCATTCCTAGTTTTTAATCACCAGCTGGGGAAGAAGCAGTCACCACTCAAAAACCTCGAAGTAGTATAAGGAGATTCAACGCCATGTATTGAAATCGTCCCCATTTTAGGGGTGCAAGATCTTCAGATTTTTTCCGACCTAGTGTCGAGAGCGCTTCCTCGATATAATGTTGCAATACAAAATTAAATGTTTGCTAGCATGTCTGCTAGTTTTTATCACATTAAAAACATTATATTCTGTACATCATGCGCGTATTATCGTATCACTTCGCGTACCTAAATTGCAAAATGAAGAGAATTTTAGGTAGTATACATAGATAGGAAATGTTTTAGTCGCGAAGTTCTCTCATTCTCCGCAAGTAGCGCTCGCATCGTTACATCAGCGAAAATTTGAGATCCTGAGTTCCGATTCTAGGGGCCCTTTCTTTGTAATCAGTGTTACCAACCGTTCTATAATTATAATATTTGTACTATTGTTCTATCCAGTGTACTATCCATGTTTCCAATAATAATAGTACGTGAATTATACTATTATTTCAGAAGAAATCTTATCATGATCAACGAAAGTGACAATTTGATTGGCAGTTTGCGATTGCTACGCGTGAACAGCGGACCAATAGACGGCGAGCAATTAAAACTATTCATACTTATCAGAAATGACGGTCTGTTCTCATTAGTTCCCGGTTTTGACAACACGCGACTAATTGCAGCGCCGCTGCATTAAATTACATTCCCTTCCCTCCTTTTTCTTTATTAGTACGGGCGAATGTTTTATGAAAATATTCCAAGTTTTTAAGTTGTACTATAATTTTCTTAATAGGACCGGATTATAGTTTAACTTTAGCACTAGAATTCACGGGCTCGGAGTTGGTAACACTGTGTGGAACCGACCATAAGCGTTAGATCTCCTTATACACCAAAAACGTTCACAAGGATCTTTATCGATATTAATAACTGTCCTATATGTTAATTTTCAATTAATCGGCATGTCATCCGTTAATTCGTAACTAATATGTCGGTTAATTTCCAGCACACAGGGAGCAGTGACTCGCAATTGCGAGCACTCTTTCAATGGGAATATGGGAATCCCTGTCTCTCTCATAAGGGGGTGAGAGTTCCTGATGTGAAACACCAACCCAGGAAGAAACAGCAACTCTCGGATACGCTCGTGAGGAGCATGCTGGGTCCGACCTGGCCCAAGGTGCGTCCGATGTGCTCAGGAATGGACTCGTTCGGCCTGCGACCTTCCCTCTGATGAGTCTGCACGAGGATGAAGACGTTGTCCACCCCGACGGCGAGCACGAGGAAGGGGATGACCTCGATGATGATCAGGGTGGCGGGCAGTCCGATGAACCCGAAGAAGCCCACCGAGCAGACGACCGAGGCCAGGACTATCAGGACACCCCCGAGACCCAGGGTGATCTTCGAGTCGATCTGCGAATAGAAAATGAATGGTAAACAAATGCCCACGCTTTTAAGGTGATACAAAAGGCGCTGAGAAATTTAATCGACGTTCATAAAATAAAATTCATCTATACCTTTTTTGATGGTAATGCCATTTTGAATACTCAAGTGGTAACATAAGTAACGTTACCAACATTTATATTTACTTTGACGTCCGTTACCCTCTTCGTTAAGAATTATACGAAATGAAGCGTTCCATATGTCATTTCGGTGGAATAATTATAAAACGATCGAAGTAAAACTATCAAAATCCCGTGTATTCATGATCTTTGATACTCTACGGACCAACGTCGCCATCTGTGACGTTAACCTCCAACTAAATTTTTGCTCCATAACACGTGTTAATTGTTATGTTAATAGTACCCACGGAACAAGCCAGCATTTTCTTGCATTCGTTCGTGAAAGTATTTCCCATATTCTCCGATCTGACTCTGTAATATTCAATTTCTATAGTGTTCTAAATTATTTGATCTAGGTCCTGAAACTCTTCATTTTCGATTCTACGCCTCCAAGAAGCGTAAAACATCAAAAACGTGCACGGACCACGCCGTTCTGATCTGGTTGGTTCTAGTCCATGATAAATAAATAAACTTTTATATAAAAAATGAAATTTCACGAGTTCTAGGATCTACCTTAGGGCCTCCATATTCACGTGGTAAAATTTGAAACTAATCGGTATACCCAATTAGTAGAATACTTTCACGAACGATCTGACCTTTCAGATATATAACTGCTGATTGTTTCATATCCTTTTAAGACTTTTTTTTATTAACTCTTACCAGAAGCCGACTGCAGGTGCGGATCTGACCGAGGGACACGGCGATGTAGGCGAACATGATGATGTAGGACACGAGGATCGTCAGGATGTCGGACTGAGATTCTCGGTCCAGTTCGTCCTCGATGGATCGCTCCGAGGTGAAGGCCACGTCCATGTAAGCCGGCTTCTTCGTCGCGGTCCAATTCTTCATGAACCCGACGAATCTGGGCAATTAAAAAGTATTCTTTTAAATAATCCACCGAGGTGATTTCCTCTCCCTCTGCCTAAATTCTAAATACACCGTTAAAAAAATCTCGAAATATAGTATACAACTGTATTCGGGATTTTCGAATAGCGTAGGAATTTCAATGTGCACGTACAATACTAAATTTCGAAATCCTTCTTATACCACCTTTCGACTCGACGCGCTCGAAGACATATATATGTGCCCATAATTATGAAAGTGGTCTAAGTCAACATTAAAAAAAAATGAGTTTATCAGTTATTTCACGCCATATTATATCAAACGAAATTAATTTAATGTAGTTTCGAAACAAAAAATATATGACCTCGACCACTTTCATAATTATGGGCACATATATTGGTGAACGACTGTCACTAGACGTGTATACGAAAACCGTGATACTTTTATATACTGAATTTCGATTACATACACATATACCCACCAAACACGATTACGTAACAATAATATAACTATTACATAACGTTTGTAATATGTAATGTAACATACATTTAATATATAAGTAAGAGTTGTACTATTTCCTACGTAGCTATGTAACACTGTTATAAAACGAACAATGTAACGTAAACATAACATATCGGTAACATGTTATATGTTATGTTCATATTGTATAACTGCAATGCTAACAAGTTTGTAACAATGTTATCGGACGATAATAACTCGACATTATATGATATTAATGTCTATTTTAAATAACATTCGTTATATATCATGTTATTCCAGTGTTATGTAACTGTAACATAGTGTGCTTGGTGGGTACAGTCGTACAATTGCGGACATGAATGCCTCCTCTGCAGATACGGCATCGCCTGTGCAGGATGGGAGGGCATTGATGTCTCCCAGTGTACAATGGCGGACATAAATGCCTCCCCTGCAGATACGGCATCGCCTGTGCAGGATGGGAGGGCATTGATGTCTCCCAGTGTACATATTTTGAGAAAAGCGCATCCTAGGACGTTCATTAACATTTCTGCTGATTTATTCTTTGACCTTCCGGTTTTTGTTCAAAATTTGGAACACCTTTATTCGAATTCTCACCTAGAAATAGTGTTCTTTCAGATGATACGTACACTTATCGGTTTTCATTTCGAGGGCCTTTGTTTTTGGCTTTATTGGGTTGATGCATAAGTAATGGCGTTTCTAACACGTAACGTAACGTGTAAAAAAACGCTATTACTTCTGCATCAACCCAATAGTACACATTCGTATTTGAAAGTGTTCGAAATCTCGCAGGATTTTTAAATGTGGAACTTGGCACTGGCATATTTCATTTACGTCTGTTTGCAGAACCCCTTAATGTCTCTGGCGGTATTATCGAAGCGTAAAACACGGAGCCAGATTCAAGGCCTATAAGTGAATTATCGTAAACGAATATCAAATTACTTCTTCTCCCATTCCATGGCCGGCTGTAGCTTGGTCTTGTTGTGGTAATTATTGACAAGGAAGGTGAGAATTAGCGCGGTGGCTTTCTCGTATTCCGGATTCGCTAAAGTCTGGCCTGGTTTTAGGAATCCACCGACTGCTATCGCGGGATCCACGGGACCTCCATAAGTTGCCAGACATTCGGGATTGTATGGGTTCCTGGAAAAGTAAAAAGTCAATCTTAATCCAAGGACAAAGAATCGATCTCGAAGCAAGAGCAAAGAGTCAAGTCAATCCTACGTTCCGCTACACCCAGAAAAAAAAGATTTCCTTCGTTAACAAAATCGTTTGCTTGACGGCATTTGGCTAATCTCGGATAACTTATCGGTTGAGCTAATCGAATTTAAATAAAAGAAATAATTTCGCGCGATATTTAAAACTTCTCTTTACGTATGTATTATATAATATAGTCAGTTCACTTTACGTATGTATTATATAATATAATATACGTACGTATACGTATGCGTGTGGCAGGGGACTAAAGATTTTCGCTTACCATGAGTCGCAAGGAAGGTTACTTTTACCCGTTTGTTAATTCCCAAAAAGCATCCAAAATCACGTATACTTTACGTATGTATTATATACGTATACGTATGGCAGGGTGAGGACCCTTCAAATAGCCTTTTTATTGTGACGCCCCTGGTGAGAAATCAGCGAAACTCTAGACTCGAAGCTTAGCAGATGTGTTTCGCAACTGTTGCGACTAATGTTAACATTACATAATATTATATATTAAATTACAAATATTAGGTCCTCGAGACATAACATAGCGGATGGACCGCCACTTACTGTGAGCACAGCATGAACTGGTCCAGGTAATTGATGACGTATCCGTCCTCGACGTCGGTATCGGTTTCTAGGGCATCGTCGGCGGATCTCTCGACACTCGTCTCGTTGAATCGCTCGACGCTGTCCTGCCAATATCCCCAAATACTCTGGACGACGCATTGCGAGACGGTGCGTTCTCCTGTGAAGGGACTCGTCATGGGAGCGAAGCAGATGTCGGCCAGGGACTCGTTGTTGGGCGTCCTCAGCTTCTTTATCTCCTGCTCCAGCTCGTGGATCGTCAGCAAGAACTCTTTGTTGAAAACGGGCCCGAACGTTATCAGGCCGTTTGACGTGTTGTGCGCGATCTGCGAGCATAAACAAAAATTCCTTTCTATCGTCCCTATTTTTAAGTCACGCCAACGTTGCGAATAAACGCGGATTAATTGTAATCGGTGTTTCTCCAAATCACTGGAAATGTATGTATCGTTATATATCTTTACTCTGCGGAGTTGCGACATGTCGATGCAGGATTTCATCGTTCGGGCAGTTTTTATGGTGCAGTTCGATTAACTGAAGCTAAACGATCGAATTTGGCTGGTTAATCTAAACAGCGGTTAATGGGATTAACCCGCCGTTAAAATGTGGCGGAACGTGCAACTCGTAACCGAGGATTAGCATTTTATAAATATTTTTACAAGCGTACTTCGGTCACTATGAAATTGTAAATAAAATCGAAAACGTCTTCATCCGTATCGTCACAAGATGTTAATACACGTTCAATTTAATTTGTTTCCCGCGCGTTTGTGAAGTTTTTAGTTTGAAGTCCGATTAACTGAAGTTAAACGATCGTATATGGCTGGTTAATGTAAACGGCGGTTAATGGGATTAACCCGCCGTTAAAATGTTGCGGAACGTGCAACTCGTTGTAACCTAGGATTAACATTTTATAAAATATTTACAAGCGTACTTCGATCCTTACAAAATTGTAAACAAAATCAAAAACGTCTTGATCCGTATCGTCATAAGATGTTAATACACGCTCAATATATGTTTTCTTCGCGTCTGTGCAGTTTTTAGTTTGAAGTTCGATTAACTGAAGTTAAACGATCGTATTTGGCTGGTTAATGTAATCGGCTGTTAATGGGATTAACCCGCCGTTAAAACGTTGCAGAACGTGCAACTCGTTGTAACCTAGGATTAGATGTTAATACACGCTCAATTTAATTTATGTTTTCCTCGCGTTTGTGCAGTTTTTAGTTTCAAGTTCGATTAACTGAACCTAAACGATAGTATTTGGCTGGTTAATGCAATTGGTGGTTAATAGGATTAATCCGCCGTTGAAACGTTGCGGAACGTGCAACTCGTTGTAACCTAGGATTAACATTTTATAAAATATTTACAAGCGTACTTCGATCCTTACAAAATTGTAAACAAAATCAAAAACGTCTTGATCTCTATCGTCATAAGATGTTAATACACGCTCAATTTATGTTTTCTTCGCGTTTGTGCAGTGTTTAGTTTGAAGTTTGATTAACTGAAGCGACGCGATCGTATTTGGCTGGTTAATATAATCGGCGGTTAATGGGATTAACCCGCCGTTAAAACGTTGCGGAACGTGCAACTCATTGTAACCTAGGATTAGATGTTAATACACGCTCAATTTCATTTATGTTTTTCTCGCGTTTGTGCAGTTTTTAGTTTGAAGTTCGATTAATTGAAGCTAAACGATCGTATTTGGCTGGTTAATATAATCGGCGGTTAGTGGGATTAACCCGTCGTTAAAACGTTGCGGAACGTACAACTCGTAACCGAGGATTAGCTTTTTGACCGAGGTTGGTGGGACCGGGCTTATTTTTTTTTGGCAAGCAGAGTATTGTTCTTGAAAGCAACGACGAGGAAGGTCGAGGAGGTTGTCGCCTTCTTTTTGGTGAAAAATCGATCTTACGTTCGGCAGGCCCACGGCAGTGATGATGATCTGCTCGTTCCTGTAGAAGGGTTCGAAGTGGCTGTCGAAGTAAGTCCTTTCGACCCGAGACCGAGAATTAGGAGCAGCCCACAACTGTACAGGGTCAGTCGTCACGATCATGTATTTGATTCCATGGCCAAGGCCAACAATGACCAAGAAGCCCAGGAAGAGAATCAGCCATGGCCGAGAAGCACAAGCTACAAAGAAATATTTTACATTAATTATTAATTTACAATATTCTATAAATATTTAATAATATATAATAATATTCTACGTCTCAGTGGTTTTTCCTTTACCCAGATAGAAATAAATGATCATCATGATCGATTTATAAACAATGGGATCGATTTATAAACGGTGAGATGCAATGTTTTACTAAAAGGATACGACAATTTAAATTATGAAGCAATATTTATAAGTATATAAACAAGTTTCGAATTTACAGACATTTAATTAGAGATATTGGAGAATACACATACGAGTGTAGTATAAATATAGCTGATTGCATCTGCAGAGTACATCCGCGACACGTTTCACGAATTTGTTACGCTTTCTATTAACAGTGAATTGACTTTCCCAACGAATCCGATACTCCTCGGAGTCCCCCGAGGAAAATCGAGCTCCACCGCGAAATTAATCGCGAAACCTTTCCCGAGCCTTTTCAATAAGGCTCACATTTCGCGGGCAATGTCTCGGGAGAATGAGCTGTACAAAAAATTCATTACAAAATTCCCTTGCTCGTGTTTCGGTAAGGCTCATATTCCCGGAGCTAAGTCGCGGGAAACTGAGCTTTACGGAGATCTGCGAAGTCGACACGCTTAACGATTAATTTTCTTCCCGCATTCTCTAATAATCATTTGACTTTGTAAACGTAGATAACGTAGATAGGTGAACATAGACTGTCAGTAAAAAATCGAAATTCCATTTCACCCGTTCCCCAGGTGGGGAACTCTAGACCCATAAGGCTCATATTCCCGAAGCTTCGTCGCGGGAAACTGAGCTTTACGGAGATCTGTGAAGTCGACATGCTTAACGATTAATTTTTTTCCGCATCTTCTAACAATCATTCGACTTTGTAAACGTAGATAACGTAGATAAGTGAACATAGACGGCCGGAAAAAATTTGAAATTCTATTTCACCTGTTCCCCAGGCGCGGAAAAACTCCTCCAGGACTTTGTCCGTGTTCGCTCCGAGTCTCTCGATAAATGTCGACCTGTCTTCTTCGATGCCATCGGGTAAATCATCTGCCGATACGACGCCTGTAAATTGATTGTCATTGATTAATCACGAAGTAAAATGTCAGTTAGGACCCGAAGCACAACCTCGAACTCTGCACGTCTACGGTATAAGTGCACGCAAAGCGAGTAATCTACTCTCTACAAGAGATAAGCTCCGCGATTACGGGAATGGTAGAGTGTACAAGGTGCACTGGAATAATTACAAAAAATAAGTACAACGAAGAAAATAGAGATCCCTGGTTGATACATGGAGTCTCCCTCCACGGAGACGAAGATACCGCGGCTCCTTTGATTATTAATATAAATTGACAGATTGATATGCAAAAAATAAAAAAAAATATATATGCACATGTATACACAAAAATATAAATAATGGAGGAAGGACCATGTGAAAGTCATGAACATTAGAATGTGGACGGACAATGATTTTGCCATGATCTTAACAATAGTATTGGATTATTAATGTACGAAATAGAGAACAGTTAAAATCCGTTTACATAAATACATATGCAAATATGAAAAATAGAAAAATAATCCCCGTTAAAATTATAAACAATGCGACGTGGATGGATAAGAGTTACGACATGGTCTTGAATTACTTATATATATAAAAAAAAATAAAAAAATACAGCAAGATTCCTGTAAAAATTACAAACAATGGGATGTGGATGGACAAATGTTTTTTCGTGGTCAAATTCTGGCTCCTCGGAAGGGTCTTGAATTATTCCGGGAAATTAGTGTCATTAATAAACAAAAGAAAAAAAAAATAACGACTGGAAAAGGGACATCGTCTGTGAGATGTTGAGATTTCCGGAGGATGCTCCGAGGAGAATCTGAGATTCTGAATATGGAACGCGATTTCTGTTATTGTATGTTTTTTCGAGGGCTTATCCAGATCTCCCGGCAGGTCTAACGTCAAACGATTATGCATTATGCATTATGCGAATCGTCATGCATTATGCAATCGTCACGGTCGATCGAAGTTCTTGGGTCCGAGAGTCGCAGAAATGGGAGAGAAATTTGTATATTTGTAAATACAGGGTGATTTGGGAAGGGGAACATTTTTGTAGACAGTTTGGATAATTATGTAAAAAGTTATTTACAAAAAAGAACTTATCTAGCAATTATTCTCAGTAAGGTCGACCATGTGGCTATCTAAATTATGCAAAACTACTTGGAACTAATCGTACACATTCATTACGTTTTCAACGAATGCAGGGAAAAAAAAAACGTAAAAAAATATTCCAATGCCGTGAAAAAGAATTGTAAATGTTGTTAAGTGCATGGATGTTTACGAGTCAGTTTTAGAGTATTTGACGTGAATGTCGCACGTGTATAATTACTTATTATTTCATTTTCTTTGACAGAATTTAAACAACTCAGTCGGCGACCCTACTCGGAATGAAGTTTTGTTCATATAAATTATTTCTTTCTTGTTTAATAATAAACTATATCGTCTCTCAATATTTTCCTCTGCTCCCATCTCACCCTGTATACATATGAATGAGAGGAAACGAATAAAGCAGTGCCTTAAGCGATGTTAATTAGACGGATATTAAAAATAAATATAAAGAAACTGATAATCGAATTCTCTCTCGAGATTTCGCAGGTCTTGGAAAGTCTTGAATTCCGTTGAAAAGAAAGAACAAGTGTGTAAAGCAGATCAACGAACGATAAGCAAGGAAGACAGGAGAAAATGGATGATGAAGTAATTAACATTGTTAGTTAACAAGTCGACCTACGGGATTGCCCGAAGTGAAAAGATTTCCTTAATGAACTTTAAAGGTAATGTAAATATTATTACTGGATAAGAATAATCAATTAGTACTTCAATAATTATTATTATTCATTATAATCTGATAATTCCTTCAGTCATTTTAGGAAAAATTCGGGAACCCCGTAAGTCGAGAAAAGGATTTGCACCTGTTCGCACCTGTTAAATGTCTTAATTCAGGGGCACATAAAAATCGATAAAGTAAGGGTTAACACATTAGAAGCTAGAAGCAAGGAGAGAGCAAGAGAGTTACTTAACACGGTAAATTGTTTAACACGAATTAGCGGGTGGACCTGCTAGAAAGCTTATTCCGAAACCTCATTGTTTTCTAGATCGACGTCATGAGCAAAACGAGAACAATTTTTCTTAAAAAAAAAAAGCAGCTATGTTTAGAACCAATTAAAATTAGATTTTTGTAACAAAATGAAAAGTTGATGTTTACTTCTAAAAACGAAAAAAAAAAAAAAACATGAGTAGAAGTACTCCCGTCAAACTGCAATTGCATATAAATTCGCATTACCCTTCTGTAACCTAATTTTTTTTTTCTCAAGCCAAGAAACAACTAATGTAACGTGAAATTCGCAAATATTGACCCTTCTGATGTTACCAAACTACTTGTTTATAAATTTCCAACGTATAAATACATTCCTTGATGTCAAAGGAGCGGTGCATTGAGTTTTGCCGAACAAAATCAAGCGAAACTTCAACAAAATATCGACATACGGACTTAAAAATTCCATGGCGTCACATATAATTAAAGTTAGATTTTAAAACGCCAAGTAACATCGAAATCACACCCCCACATGATGAGATTTTTTTACCAAGTCTTCCTCGACTTTTCTGGCAAAACTAATCCTATCGCTTGATTATCATATCTCTGTGTAACCGAGGAATTATCATATCTCTGTGTAACCGAGGAATTATCATATAACTAGTGAACGGATAAGCAAGTAGTCTTTAACCCTTTGGCTACTAAGAGCGCCTAAAGGGGCCCGACGTTTGGTCCAATATCGCCTGCACGGTCAGACGAATTTCGCCCTTATGTCAAAATGGCACCGTGTTCAAAGGGTTAAGTTGATGTGAAAGTGGCGTCAGAGTTCTCGTTCATGATACCAGAAGGTTAACATGTGTAAATTTCACGTCATACAATTTTTTCCCTGGCTTGAAGAAAAATTGAATTGCCACCAGATTAGGTGTTGTTAACGTTGACATATATATATATCGTTATGTTCGTTTTGCGAGGGCATCTACCCCGAGTGTACACTTTCTCTACACTTTCTACCCTCGATCCCGAGCGAGGGCAAGAAGGGTAGCCCGCGAATTTGGCGGCAAATTTCAAAATTTAAAAGACCAACAAACAGGAAAATACAAAATTCATGCCAACGTATCAACGTAATATAAACAGAAGTAATTATTAATGCATCTTCTTCGTGTATAGAACGATTTAGCGTTTCAGTTTAGTATGCAATGTTTGAAACAATTTACAACAATTATGTATTACTACGTAACCGCGGTTGGAATTAACTAAACTATAATTTTTCCCTGTCGTAGTGAAATTGTTTTTCATTCCACCGCAATAATATTCTGACCCTTATTGATCCTCGATACCTGAAATTCGTGAAAGGAATTTTCATCTTCTACAATTACAAGGTAATAGAACGAATTGTAGGATTTGAAGAAAACGAAAACAGCTCAAGAAGGCTAGAGGAAGCATTACATTTTCGTATTCGTCATATGCCGATACGGATAACCTCAAAATCGCGTACCTCTCTACTAAATCGTTCATCTTGGACTTTCGTGAGGTTTCTGGCGTTCGGGATGTCGACGAAAGTGTATCTACCCTTCTGCACTTTTCAAAAAAAAGTGTAGTACCCTCGAGGGTAGAAAGTGCAGTCAATGCGAACAAACCTAAGTGTAGAAAAAGTGTAGACAAATCGAAGAAACCTATTGTTCGGGTTCCCATAAGTCTCCCGGCAGGTTATCACCTCTGAAAGAAGGACGGACGGATAAAGCGAAAAGCAAGGAGAGCTAGAGCTAGAGATAGATATAAAAGGAGGGTGCGAACGATTAGCAGGTGGACCTACTGGAACGCTTCGACTGGAGCGGACTGTCCTCTTGGTCAGCTGCGAGGGCAATACGAGCACCATCCCCAGGGTGATGCAGCCCAGCGGCAAGACGTCTACCAACCTGCCTCCCCACCTCCTCCCCTCGTGCAACTACGCACACACATTCACACACGTTCCTTTATACGTACACAGTCGTGACATGGGCATAGGGTTATCGCACCTCCGCACCCACTCCTCTCGCTTACGGCCACCTCCAAGTCTTATCACTCGTCGGAGAGAAAACCCACATTTTCGGACATTTTTTTAATCATCTCTAAATAGAACATCACGTACACGTACAATGGCGGACATGAATGCCTCCCCTGCAGATACGGCATCGCCTGTGCAGGATGAGAGGGCATCGATGTCTCTCAGTGTACAATGGCGGACATGAATGCCTCCCCTGCAGATACGGCATCGCCTGTGCAGGAAGGGAGGGCATTGATGTCTCCCAGTGTACATACGCGGTCGCGATTTTAGAACTGTCGGGGTAACTCGATTATCGCATCTTTGTGGGTCACTTTTTCATCAATGATAATCGCCGGAGGCGAGAGAAAATAATGACTTTACATCGAAATGGGTTACTTAAATTTTTCTCATCTCTTAATGTGATAAATGATAATTTGGCACATGTTTTATTAAGGATTGTGGACGTTGCGGGGGAACTCGAATTCTGCATCTTGATTTTCTTTTACGATTCCAGAAGATGAGATTAAGTAAGGATGAGATTTTATAACGAACCAGGTCCTTTAATTTCTTTTTGATTTTTTTTATGTATTTTTAAAAATGATTTTAGAATTGTAGGAGTTTCATTTTTTTTTGTTTAATCATCTCTGAATAGCACATCACATTTTTGCATCTTTATACCTGATTTTTTTTTTACGTCAATTTCAGAAGATGAGAGTAAACAATGACAAAATTGTACGACAAAATGAGACCTTTAGGTTTTCCTGATTTTTAATGTATATTCTGATGCGATATTCAAATCATATTTTTTACGCATGACATGATTGCAGTGTGCAGATCGAGGGGATTACATGATCGTATCTTTGAACCTGAATCTTTTACGACAATGCCAAGAGATGATAGAATGATGACGGTATTTCACCTTCAAGCAGGACATTTAATTTTTTGCCTGATTTTTATATCCACTTTTTAAGTGCCTTCGTCATCGTACACACATTTGCACATCGTATGTAGGACAAATTTTCTTCGACGATTATCTCGATATTATGTTTCACCGAAGAGGAGATCAAATGAAGAAATTCAATTCTTAAACCGAACTTTTAATTTCTTCCTGCACTTGTTTTTTATGTACTTTGATAGATTACCAGGAAAAAAAAACATGAAACCGAGAGACTTGATTTCACATATTACCAAAAAGCAAAATATTCATAACATTTTTTTCCAAACAGGGTGCATCGAATAATTTGAAACCTTAACACGAGATTATGGAGGTCCTATTAAAGGTCTTGAAACTTACGAAATTTCATTAAAAAAAAAAAAAAAAAATATCCCGGACAAGAAGCAAAAAAGGATTTTTTTTTAAGAATGAAGTTTCGCGAGTTTCAAGCCCTTCATTAGGATCTCCATAATCAGGTGTTAATGTTTCAAATTATTCGGTGTACCCAATTCGGAGAATAGTTTTTTTTATAAATATTTTCAAGTTTCGATATATATAGGATGGCATTTCATATCATGACTCGTAGTATCAATTTTAATTAATATTCCCGCGATAATCGAGTTCGACTTTAGGCCCCACCAACTTTCCCCGTTTACGTGAAAAGATGCTACGTTAATAATTACAATCTCCTGTCGTTTTTCCGGATGTTCGAGTAAAAGACGTTTAGTTTTCTCTCCGTCGAGATCTCTTACCGTGTCCTCGTAATCTCGACTGCAAACACCTCTCGGTGATTTCCTCCTCCAAGAAGGCCACTTTCTTGTTTTTCTCATTTTCCTCAGGCCCTTTCGAGCGATACCAATTCCTATCTTTTTCTATCAAGCGACAGGAAAAACGAACGCCGTAGATTAATTTTCCAGGAGAATTGCGAATCCACAGAATCTAATTGAAATACCGCTCGATCGTTAACATTATTAGAAGTCTAAGTAAAATGAAAAAAAGTGCAAATCTTGGAACTAAACTCATTCAACAATTATTTACGTGCGATTTTTTATGTAAGAGAAATCGAAAGGGGCAAAAAAAATGCAATAAAAAATTGCCACTCTTCCTGTTAGAAGTAAAATCATCTTATAATTGACGTTATATTAAAAAAAAGAAAAAAAAACGATAAAAAGGTATACGTATATAATTCCTGCAAAGGAAATCGTTTAATAATCAAAATGAGTTCAGAATCAAACGAGACAATTAAATTCTGTATTTCGATTTCCTGTGAAAATCATCGGCAAGCTTTTCGTTCGCTTTCTTTTTCATTTTTGAGAAAGAGAAAGAGGGCACTCGAAATTTGTCCACAACCAGAGTGTAGGATTAAAGTTTAGGTGTAAGGGTGCGCGTAATTATGGGGATCCGGAATTAATGCTAATTTCGTCGACTAGTTATCCAATTTGCGATAACGAGTGAAACTCCATCCGCTTTCCCCAAAAAAGAAAATGTTAATCTTTCTCCAAATATATTTTTCACGGTTTATTTCCGCCTAAAGAACAACTAAACTTTTATAATTTCCTCCCTAAAAGGATGCTGTACGTTCTTCCCTAAATATACTTTTAGATAACATATTGTCTCTTGGAAGATTATACAATTTTTATCATCGATCTAAGATTTATTGCTTGACTCGACAAAACTACTAGACATTCCAGATCCCCGAGGCGATTCACACTTTCGTATCTGGTTAACGATTACAATTACGGGCCATACACCTGTACGATGGGAGTTAACGTCGTGCTTTGATAACGTCAGAGACCCCAGATCGGATAGTCGGTGATAAATCGTCCAAAGTCTCGATATCTCTCGCACTTCGACGTCGCTCGAATCGCTCCAAAGTCATTCAAAAGCGACACGCGATGCCGTATAAAGAATGATCGGTAGTTTAAAAGGTGATTTTAAAGGCGATACCTTAAGAAGGTTAAAGTTACTTTAAAAAAAAAAAAAAACCAGTGGAAGCGATTAAAGGGAACCCCAAGACTGAAAAAGGTCGCTTAAGTCTCATATCTCACTTTTAGGGCTAAAATACGTCCTTTAGCCATTTAGACTGATATAAGGGGTCTTCAAAGTGACCCTTCGAATATTTTGCATGACCTTAAGTGATCCTTATGGATCAGGAAATGATTTTCAGTTCCTTAAAGTGAGGTCCAGATCGCTTTAAATTCTCTAAAGCCACTTCAAAGTAATGGTAAAAGTCTCGATAGGAATTTTAGGTTGCTTGAAATTGCTTAAAAAGACTTCGAGGTCGCTTTAAAATCTCCGAAATCACCTTAAAGTGACACTGAAATTTTCTAAAAGCACTTTGAAGTCTCATTAGAGACTTTATGTCCCTTGCAGTAATCGCGAGGTTGCTCGAAAACCCTCTAATCATTTCGAACTGACATTTAAGGTATCGTAAGAAATTTTAGGTCATTTAAAGTCATTTCAAAGCGAGGCTGAACATCAAGGATTTTGAGTAGGTAAGTGACCTCGAAATCGCTTGAGATTCTCCAAAGTCACCTGAAAGTCTTGTCAGAGGTTTCAAGTAATTCGGAATCACCTCAGTGACCCAAAAGGTCCCGTAATAAATTTTAAGTTACTCAAAGTCACTTAAAAGTAACGCTAAAAGTCTCGTCAGGAATTTCAAATCATTCGGAATCATTTCAAAGTGACGCAAAAGATCCCGTAAAAAATTCAAAGTCACTTAAAAGTAACGCTAAAAGTCTCGTCAAGCATTTAAAATCATTCGGAATCACCTCAAAGCGACGCAAAAGGTTCCGTAAGAAATTTCAAATCATTCGAAGTCACTTGAAAGTAACGCTAAAAGTTTCATCAGGGATTTTGGGTCGCTAAGTGACCTTAGAGATCGCTTGAGATTCTCTGAAGTCACCTCAAAGTCTCTTGTCAGGGATTTTAAGTCACTTAAAGTGACCTCGAGGCCGCGATGCAATCCGTTGAGGTGATTCTTGAAACCACATCGACAACTTCGGAGCCACTTAAAGTGACTTCGGAGTTACTCCAAAAGTTGCGCAAAATTCTCCACGAAACACTTTGAAGAATGTAGAATTATCACGAATGATCTCTATTTTGCATAAGCGACGAAACGCCTCGAAGTAACATTAAAAATAAATATATATGAACCGCTTAAAGTGAAGTGAAACACGTTGAGGAACATGATCGACGTCGGTAAAAAGGGTTTTTCTAAACCTCTACGATGATTTTTATACTGACAGTCGTGTCGAATTGTATTAAGTATTGTACCAAATGGCACATTCCACCTGTTGTTTTCGTACAATAATTATAAAGAAACCGAAGTAAAACTCCAGAAATCTCCTGGATTCATGGTTTTTAAAGCCCTAATTGACTGCAGGGTGCCACCCTGCGCCATCTGTGACTTTAGTGTCCCCTACATTTTTTCTCCGAGACATCGTGTTACCTTCGTTTTAGCACAGAAGCGCATAAGAGACTTTTTTTGCCTTTATCCCGTCCAAATGCGAGTTTATCGATTACCAGAGTGTTCTAAATTGTCGTAAAATTCCCCTGACCCTTTCGTTTCTCATATCAGAGCCTTCAATACTTGTATATCGATCGAAATATGAGAGCTCGAGGGCATTTTGGTTCTGGTCTAGGCTAAATCTCCCAATTTCTTTCCTAAAATCCAAATTCTGAAAATGTCAGGGCAATTCTTAGGTGATCACGAGTCATGTTTGTCTAAGTTTCGGACGGTTCGATCCAATATCATAAAAAAAAAAGAAAAAAAAAGTGTTATTCGATACGACCGATTCGAGGAGGGTTTCACTTCACCTTAAACTAATTTGGATGTTATTATTTGGGTCAGGACAATTCTTAAGTGATCGCGAGTCATGTTTGCTAAGTTTCGGACGGTTCGATCCAATACCATTTAAAGAAAAAAAAAAAAATAAAACATATATATATTCGAGACGACTGATTCGAAGGGGGTTTCATTTCACCTTAAACTAATTTGAAAGTTATTATTATTAGTGTCAGGACAATTCTTAGTTGATCACAAGTCATGTTTGTCTAAGTTTCGGACAGTTCGATCTAATACCCTTAACAAAAAAAATAAAAAATGTCTTATTCAAGTCGACTGATTCGAAGGGGGTTTCACTTCACCTTAAACTAAATTGGAAGTTATTGGAAATGCTTGGAAGTCGTCTTCAAGTCGCCTTGAAGTCGCCTAAACCGAACTCGAGGTCGCCGACAGAAATGGCTTTACAATCGCGTGTTTAGTTATCATGTAACCGAGTCTTACATTCATTGGACATTACACGTGATTCAAGTCCAACGATTAACCGCGGCTTTCCTTCTTTGGACATTACACGTAATTCAGGTCTAATGAGTGTCTTCCCACTCCATTGTGCAACTGGGCCGACATTTGCTGCTCGTAATCAGTAAATCCTATATTATCGTCCCACAGTAAATACGCCTTTACGTAATTCCTTCGTCATGTTCGTTTCTTTTTTTTTTTCCTAACATGTTGGAATATTCAAAAGTCCGATTGATCCAATCAAAAATATTTCCTCCCCACCAAAATTCAAAAACGGATGAATATTGAATTAACGATTTACTTAATTTTCCTTCCTGTAAACGTTAATAATTCCTTAAAAATCTTATTAGACGTCGAGTTTATATTCAAGTATAACGTACGGCGACCCATAATTAAGTTCAGTTTTGAAATATGAACGATAGAAGGAGCCATTATTATACAAATCAATCATAACACAATATATTATGTAATTATGAAACAATTAGACAAATAGTTGCCGTGTAAGGTACGGTGTATGGAAAATTTAGTCCCAAAAGTAACATCATCTAATTGTAATATCACGCAAAATGAAAGAAAGTAAAAAAAAAAGTATTGTAAAATGTATAAAAGTATTTATTTTTTAATCTATACGGGTAAAGAAAATCGACTAAATGCATTCTATTGCGTGTCGCGCGTTTATCTGGCCAATAGAACTATTAATTAATATTAACGAAGTATATTAACAAAGAAAGAAGCTTAATTATCCCTTCGATAAAACATTTGCATACAATTAACACCCTTTTTTCTCTGCTACGTAATGTTACAACGATATTAAATTCAAAAACTAATTTCCCACAAACTGTACGATAAATATTTATCCATTCAGCAATGATTCTAATATTCTTCAAATTTCAAAACTGAAATTATATTTACCCTGCCTTATGTGGTTATTTATTAACACAGCATAAACTTTGTGGAACTTTAAAAAAAATAAAACGCAGCGATGATTTTTGGAGCGATTCAGGGCGCGAAGTGATTTGATTAATATTTTGATTAATATAATTTTTTAGATTAATAAATTAATATATATATAAGAAAAAAAGAGGAAAGACAATTCTGAACGACTTATCATGGTAGTCATGTCCATCTCCGGATAAGACGAGGAATGAGAAGATAACGACGAAACTCGTCTCGACGTAGTTGGACCGAATTATGCGACAACGACGTTAATAAAAAGTTATTCTATTATTAGCCACGGTCAGACGTAATCTCAAAAGGAAAAACTCGAGAAACGATCCAAAATTCTCGGATTTTCAAAATCTACTCTATCCAAAATTTCGCGGCAATTAAACGAGTCAACCTTGGTCTTCCTCTTTTAACCGAAATGCATTTAATATAGAAAATGGGAATACGTAAAAAAAAAAGAATAAAGGGACGTCACTAAAAGACTGCGACTCACGCACGAACTGAGAAAAAAGTTATTAATTTTTAATAATCGGGATCGATTTCACGACTATTAGCAAGCCGTGATAATTAACCAGTCAGCTGTTGCGACCTTTTTGAAAAGCATGTTTTACATTCAAGTATCAAAAACAGCAAACTGGTTAAAAGAAAATCCTCGAAAATTCGCGCTGGAAAATAATCTTCAGGTTTGAAATTAATCGTCATTTTAAATCAGTACATTATTACGGCGTTGCGAGAATTCTCAGGAAAAGAGGAAGGAAAAATAAATGACGGTCCACGTCAGATACTGCGAATTACGCATTAAAAAAAGAAGATATAAACGAGGTATAAATCTTCAATTCCGATCGGTCCAAAGAAAGCGAGGGCAACTCATAGATCTAAAATTCGCGTCGTCCGAGGAGTTACAAAAAAAAAATAAATAAATAAAAAAAACACGACAATAAACAAGCACTACATCAGCAGGGTAACAAATCTTGAATACAATGTACTTCCCAAAATAAAGGGAAAACAATTCGAAGGGATTCGAAAATCTGCTTCGTTCGCGAGAAATTAAATAAACAAGACGTGTCAATACTGGCGAAATATGCAACGAGGCAATAAAAATAAAAAAGAAAAATTACAAAAAATAAAATCCCGCAATAGACAAGTACCCTGTCGGTGTTTAAACGAACATCCCCTCCTTTCGTAAGAATTAACCGGTTCATTTTCTTCGATTTCGACGTACATAATGAATCGCGAGTAGTTCGCAGGAGTTGAAAACAAAACAAAAAAAAAAAAGAATACCTACGTCGTCGCGTGAAATATAATAAATATGAACTACTGGCGAAACGTACGCCAAGCCCATCATCAGCAATTCTGCAAATCGTCCTCCCTTTAGAGGTCGATTGGCTTCGATCGCGACTTACCTAAGGAGAGGGAAACCCACTCGTAAGGATTCGCTGTTTAGCCGATCCGACCAGACGCAGCAACAATTAAAACAAAAAAAAAATAAAATAAAATAATAAAAAACAAAAATAATAAGAAAAAAGAAAACAATGGCCGAGGCCATATATTTCTACGTCCGAAACGGCTAAATACTTGAGGACGAGAGCACCCTCGAGAAAACGACGGAAGAAAGTCACTCCGAGCGTGGGGGGAGTGGAAGTGCCGGTGGGTGAAATCGAAAAGGAAGCTCTCACGGGCGGTTCCCTTTCTTCTTACCGATTTGCTTCCTATTGCCGAAGCATACTACCAGCAGGAGGAAGAGGGTGGTCCCCAGGACGAAGATGATGGTGGTGACGACCTTGTAGCCGTCGTAGCCGAGGAGGATGAAGGGCTCCGGGAGGGGAGGCGCCGGTGGGGGCACCGGGCAACTTTCCTGGCAGTCCACGCAGCTGCAGGCAGGCACCCCAGGCTGTGGAGGAACAATCGATATCTTATCGATACTGAGGCCAAAGGATATATGCAGACTGGGGAAAAAAAAAAAGAAAGAAATATTCAAAGGAAACGATGAATAATGCTCACTTGAATAAAATTAACAGGGTTTTGGGAGAAAGAACATGTAATTATGGTATTCTGCGTTTTTTGCGGTTTTTTTTTTTCCCCCTTACTGTAACGTTCGAGTCCAACGAATAACTTGGTGGAACATTTTATTCATCTTATTGAAAATGAAATGATATTTCTTAGGTGCGAAAGCATATTTCACTGCACTGGGATAAAAAAATTTTCAATGAGGAAAAAATTCCCCCTTTCAAGAAAATTTATTAATTTATTTATTGTTATCATTGCTAATGTTTTGTTGTTATTATTATTATTTAATGGGGTTAAAGAAATGAAACCGCAGGTAGGAACCCCAGGTTGTGGAGGATCAATCGATATCTTATCGGTACTGTGGCCAAAGGATATATGCAGACTGAGAGAAAAAAAATCAATATTCAAAGGAAACGATGAATAATGCTCATTTGGATCGGATAACAGGGTTTTGGGAGAAAGAACAAGTAATTATGATACTCTGCGAATTTGGTTCTTTTTTTTTTTTAATCTCGTTTGATTCCATCAATCCGTTCTACTGCCCTTGGGAATAAAATTGTAATACTTTTTTTTTCATTTCTACTGTTCTCATGAAGATACCAAAAGAATGATTAGGTTTGCGAGGTCATGGACGTAGGACATGATTTGCCCATGAATGCAAGAAAATCGAAGGATAGAAAATAAGGGGGCCCCTTTTCTCGCTCTTTCTCCTTCTCTTTACGTGAAATTATTGCACGGCCCGAGATGGCTTTCTTTGTTACTACCTTCGCAAGAATACCACAGGAATGGTTGGATTTGCGGGCTCCGTGTATCCCACGTCCATGATCAATACACGATTTAGCAGCAAGGTGTTCTAGAACGAAGGGCGCGGAAAGAACGAAAATGGTGATACGTTTCCGTCCTGCGCACTTTTCTTGTCATTTTTACAGTTTGTTGGCGAATCGAGGTGAATAGAAATCGGCATCCGAGGGATCAATCGCTTATAAAGCGTATTAATGTTTATAAAACGTATTGTACGTATATAAAACGTTTATAAAACGTATTATACGTATATAAAACGTTTATAATACGTATTATACGTATATAAAACGTTTATAATACGTTTATAAAACGTATTATACGTATATAAAATACGTTCATAAAACGTATTATACGTATATAAAATACGTTCATAAAACGTATGTTCATAAATCGTTTATAAAATTCTCCGAGCTGCGTTTATCGAATCGTTCGGAATTTCACCACGGGAGTACGGAGGCCCCAAGAAGGGTACTAACAGCCATTAATTCAATTTTATATAAAAGATAATGAATTGTTCGTAAAAACAGATTAAGAAACTTAACAAGTTTAAAGAGATCAAGATGGCAGTTTCATAACACCTTAAGATGATACGAAGGAAGATGATAAGGTGTATTTTCATACAGATTAAGATGGCATGTTCACCTCGCCTTAAGGGGATGCGAAAGTAGCACCAGAGAGATTCATCGTTTATGAAACTTTTCTCCGTACCGGTCGTACCGAATCCTTCAAAATCTTACCACGTGAATGTCGAGGCCATAAGGAAGGTCCCGACACCCATGAAAATCCATTCTTCAATATTAAATAGAAAGAACGTTTATCAAGAGATTTTTAAAAAATTAATTTCATGGGTGCCAGCATCTTTCTCAAGGTATCCCAATGCACGTGGTAA
The DNA here is from genome assembly GCF_000612105.2 of Orussus abietinus. Classification (NCBI taxonomy): domain Eukaryota; kingdom Metazoa; phylum Arthropoda; class Insecta; order Hymenoptera; family Orussidae; genus Orussus; species Orussus abietinus. The sequence goes on from NW_019394515.1 coordinate 73,513, forward strand.
ATTTTCAAATGATTAGGTACACCCAGTTTGCAGAAAAGTTTGATAAATGGTTGGTCCCTTGGATGGCACTTCGATATATATATACGTCAAAATGTTTACACAACTTTTCTCCAAACAGGGCGCACCGAATAATTTGAAACTTCAGCACGTGATTATGGAGGCCCTAAGGAAGGACGCAACGCTCATGAAATTTCATTTTACGAGCTGAAACTTTTTATGTACCCCAGACTAGAACCAAGGACACATATTACTGTTTGAAAAATAAAATTTCATGAGCATCGCGTTCTTCCTTAGGGCCTCCATAATCACGTGTTAAAGTTCCCAACGATTCGGTGCACCCAGTTTGGAGAAAAATTGTATAAATATTTTGACGCTTTATATGTATATACAGTGACCCTTTCATATCACCCTAAGGTTCGTTTAAAACATTAAGAGAAATTTAGAAATTATTGCTAATAGCCAATATGAATAAAAGTCGTACCTTAAGGGGCTTGCTGCAGGGCGTGATGGGGGGGTCCACCGGAGTGTAGGGCCCGACAGGTTCGTCCGAGGTAACGTAGACGATCTCGAAGGGCACGTAAGGGTTCTCCATGGCGTTCCCCATGTTCTTAAACCACTTATAAGCCGTGCACCGACTGGCGGGCTCGCCGCACATGAAGTCCAGGGCGAGCTGGCCAGTGCTGGGGACCGAAACCTGCTTGCAGGAGTCGTAGGTGCCGTTAACGTATTTCTCCGTAACGTAGAATTGGATCCCGTCGATGTAGGACACATCTGCAACGAGTTCGTATTAATTCATCTCATTCCGCATCTTCCTCATCTATATATTAAGGTGGCATGAAGGGTCGTTCTATATATATATATATATATATATATAACGTTAAAATATTTATAAAAGTGGGAGTCGAAGTGGCGTTAAAGAGGTCTCGTTTATGAGACTTTTCCCCTCGTTTCAAACTTGACAATGTGAACATGGAGGCTGTAAGAAAGGTCCTGACGCCCATGAAATTTCAATTTAAAAAAAAAATGCGTCTATAAATATTTTCAACATTATGTATAAATAATGAAATTTCGCGAGTGTCAGGACCTTCCTTATAGCCTCCATGTTTGCGTTGTAAAGTTTGAAACGATTCGGTACCCCCAGTTCGTAGAAAAGTTTCATGAACGATTGAGCTTTCGGACGCCACCTTCACATCCCCTTAAGGTGACATGAAAGGGTCACTTATTTGTATTTGTATTCTTTTATATCGCTTTAACACTAAAACTATAAACTCTTTCATATCTCTTCTCTTTCTTTAAAACACTTTCATATCACCTTAACACTATAAAGATTATTTAGGCTATGGTGGGCCATCTAAAACCCATCATTTTGACTGACAAGGAAGGTATCGCAGGTCGATCTCTCGTATTTGATTTCTTTTATAGCATATTACAGCAGAGTAAAAACTAAGCGACACGTATTCTTTTTTATCTGCCATTAACGCTTTAAGGGGGTGACTCCACCATCTAAAGTAAGGCATGTCAAGGGGCGATTTGGCAGTTTCACCCGCAAGAACATAATATTTTTTAACCAATCCACCTGGAAAAGCTTTCACATAACGAGAAATGAAAAATATAATTTTCTGAATTAAAAAAAAAAAAAATTACGGGGTGAACCATCCCTCACAGGCCTTACTTTCGATGGTGGTTTCACCCCCTTAAAGTGTTTAATGGCAGATAAAAAAAAATACGTGTGGCTTAGTTTTTAGTCTACTATAACATATTATAAAAGAAATCAAATCGGAGAGATCGACCTGGGATAATTTCCTTGTGAGATTGGTACTAGTAGCCAGTTAACACGTTAAGCGCGGAACCGATTTTGCTGAGCTTTCCGTTTAGGCGGCACAATTCTTTCTGTATAGGATATTCTTGATGCCGTATCAGTCCCCAGGGACTGACACCGCCTAGACAGAAAGTTCCCTGTCAGTCCCCAGGGACTGACACCACCTAGACGGAAAGTTCGTTGTCAGTCTGTAGGAACCGACGCCGTCTAGACGGAAAGTTCACTGTCAGTCCCCAGGGACTGACGCCGTTTAGACAGAAAGTTCACTGTCAGTTTCCAGGGACTGACGCCGCCTAGACGGAAAGTTCGTTGTCAGTCCCCAGGGACTGACGCCGTCTAGACGGAAAGTTCACTGTCAGTCCCCAGGGAATGACGGCGCCTAGACGTAAAGTTCACTGTCAGTCTCCAGGGACTGACGCCGCCCACACGGAAAGTTCACTGTCAGTCACTGACGCCGCCCACACGGAAAGTTCACTGTCAGTCTCCAGGGACTGACGCGACCTAGACGGAATGTTCGCTGTCAGTCCCCAGGAACTGACGCCGCCCACACGGAAAGTTCACTGTCAGTCCCCAGGGACTGACGCTACCTAGACGGAAACTTCACTGTCAGTCCCCAGGGACCGACGCCTTCTAGACGGAAACTTCACTGTCAGTCCCCAGGAACTGACGCCGCGCTCAACGTGTTAACGTAGAATAAGGGGACGGGGGGAAATATCGCAGGAAGAACTACTGACTCTTCTTCTCGTCCGTCTTGATGCTGGTGGCGTTGACGAAGTCGCTCTGGTGGGGGCTGCAGGTGTACTCGCAGAAGTGGCGCACCAGGTTGTCGAGGCAGCTGGGGCACCTGCTGAGGAAGTTGGCCGCGAGGTTGATGCTGCTGTCGAGCCTCTTCAGCTGGGCGATGTCGCAGCAGGCCAGGGTCTCCCTGCCGTTCTTGGGGAGGAGATGGGAGCAATGCTTCGCCAGGAGTTTCTGGCCCTCGTTGTCCAAGGGCTTCGGGGGCCCGGTGTAAGGACAGTTCTTAGCGTGACCCATGGGGTCCGTGAAGCACTCCCCGTACCAGACGCAGTGGCTCTCCGCATCCTGGGATCCGGTCGCCTGGAAAAAGAACGGACAGCTACTTTAGTTTCCTTTTTCAAGTTAAACTTCTTATGCGGCACCCGAGCCTCGACCAATTTGGGTCTGCGAATCTGGAATCCAGTTTTAGGCACAAACTAAATTAATCCTTTGCGGTCGATGCCGCCACGGTGGCGGCATGATGTCATTAATCACTCAAATATTGGAGGAAATTATTTTTCTTGGGGTATGGAGATGTGCGTCATGTGCTAAATTTGCTCCGACTATCTGGTACTCCCATCAGAGAAATTTGCCGATCGCAAAGGATTAACAGGCTCATTGGAATATTTCCATGATGTAGACGTTTGAGCCATGTTCAGTTTCGTTTGTTCCATTTGAGACATTTTTTTATTTCACTCTAGCCAATGCCATAACAATTCAATTTTACTCGTCATTGAAGAAAGAGGAAGGGGGTTCATATTTCGTCGCTTTATTGTTCTGCGTCGCAAATTCTCGTCTCCGGAAAAATTATCGTTTTGTCAAATTTATAGTTTTAGTGTACTCAATTGTCTGAAATTTGCGATCACTTCTAAACAAGACTTTTTCTGGCGACCATTTTTTATGGGGATCGTTCAAGAAATTTTTTGATTTCATTCTGTCCAAAGCCACGATATTCAATTTTAATCGTTACTGAAGAAAGAGGAAGGATGTTCATATTTTATCGCTTTATTGTTCTGCGTCGCAAATCCTCGTCTCCGGAAAAATTATCGTTTTGTTAAATTTATAGTTTTAGTGTACTCATTAATTGTCGGAAATTTATGACCACTTTTAAACAGGACAAGTTTTTCTTGCGACAATTTTTTACGGGGATCGTTTAAGAAATTTTTTGATTTCATTCTGTCCAAAGCCACGATATTCAATATTACTCGTCATTAAAGAAACAGGAAGGATGTTCGTATTTTATCGCTTTACTGTTCTGCATCGCAAATCCTCGTGTCCGGACAAATTATCATTTTGTCAAATTTATAGTTTTAGTGTACTCATTAATTGTCGGAAATTTACGACCATTTCTAAACATGACACTTTTTACGGGGATCGTTTAAGAAATTTTTTTATTTCATTCTGTCCAAAGCCACGATATTCAATATTACTCGTCATTGAAGAAACAGGAAGGATGTTCATATTTTATCGCTTTATTGTTCTGCGTCGCAAATCCTCGTCTCCGGAAAGAGGAACAGGATGTTCGTCTTTCTCTGCGTGCATCGACCCGATTGTTAAAGAGAGACAGAGAGAAAGCGAGGAAAAGTTTCACTTTTATTCCAATGACGTCTGACTGACGTGGCCATGTAAATTTTTATAAATTTTGCATCTATTATGGAAAGTTTTATTAGTTTATTCTGGGCTGGAAATTGAGATAGGCTGTGCGCATCCATTCTGAACAAAACTAAAAATAACAAGAATAAATAGTAAAGATAAGTACCAAAAGTAAAAAAGGGAGATACATTATTAAAAAAATATATATATATGAAAGACTAAAATGATAAGCTGAGAAAACAAAATCTATTAAGCCTGAAAAATATTCTCCTTGAAAAATACCTTAAGAAATACCTCGTCAATTCCCAGAATACTTATTTGACTCAAATGATTTGTTCATAATTCCGAATAAATGTTGCATCCAATTTATTCGAGCTTATTCGAGTCAAACGATTATTCTTTGAATTAAAAAAAGATTTCCTCCATACTACTCAAAGAAATATTTCTTTGGTTCGATGATGTTATTTTTTTTTTCCTCAGCATAGCAAATTGTGCAAAAGGTAAGAGAGAAATTAAACGAAGATTTGACGAAACATTTGCCCATGAACAATTTTTCGTTTTATTCTGCTTCATCATTATTCCTAAGCCTTTTCACCTTGCCCCTCTCTAGTTACACCTGTACTATTATCTGTGTCAAGCCTTGACTACTTATATACATATAATTCCAAAGAAATGTTTCACCCAATTTATTCGCGTTTATTTCAGTCAGATAATTCATTTATTGAATTTTTTTTCTCAGCTCTTCAATTAATTTTTTTTTCTCAGAGCATTTATAACGTAGTGCGGAAGCATGGTAATGAGTACATTAAACGATTAAAATAAATTTTTAAACAAGCCCGAAGACAATTTCTCTTCAAATTCTTTTATCAGCTCTCCCGTTATACTTGCACGATTATAGGCGTCAAAACTCGCGTGCATTGTGCACGGTACAGCGCCTTTGAAGACGCCGCTTAAGTCGGCTTAACGTTAACGAGGGGTCGGACTTAATAGGGCCTGTGAATTATCCTCAATTAGGGTCTAATATGACGAATTGATTTCCAGCCGAGTCGTCGGGCCAAAGACCGAGCGATGGACTTCGCCACACGCAGAAAAAGAATTCACTCATGACAAGAGATTATAATTTGCTTCGACAAATGTGAACATTTGAAAATGGAATAGCAACATTTTTATCGCCACACGTAGAAAAAAAATTCACAATCATTACAAGAAATTTTAATTTGCTTCGACAAATGTGAACATTTGAAAATAGAATAGCAACATTTTTATCGCCACGCAGAAAAAAAATTCACCATCATTACAAGAAATTTTAATTTGCTTCGACAAATGTGAACTCTTGAAAATGGAATAGCAACATTTTTATCGCCACAGTATAGAAAAAGAATTCACAATCATTACAAGAACTTTTAATTTGTTTTGACAAATGTGAACTCTTGGAAATGCACTAGCAACATTTTTATCGCCACAGGCAGAAAAAAAAATGCACAATTATTATAAGAAATTTTAATTTGCTTCGACAAATGTGAACTCTTGAAAATGGAATAGCAACATATTTATCCCCACACGTAGAAAAAGAATTCACAATCATTCCAAGAGATTATAATTTTCTTCGACAAATGTGAACACTTGAAAATGGAATAGCAACATTTTTATCGCCACACGCAGAAAAAAAATTCACCATCATTACAAGAAATTTTAATTTGCTTGGACAAATGTGAACTCTTGGAAATGGACCAGCAACATCTTAATCGCCACAAAATCATTTAAATCAATACGTCAAGTTCGCAAATTTAATACAATTTGCACAATAAAAATGTACGTAATTTACAAACATTTTTAACTGTAGATTTTTCTCCTGCCGGATGACGACCAAAAAACGTGAATTACCGTACTCTGCATTTTTATCTTTCGCAATCGATTCCGCTTTGAACCCTCAGACAGGTGTTCAATCTAATCAGCTTTTGACCGAAAATCTTATCGAACACCTGCATGTTGCTTTCTATCGAAAACAAGACCTTCGGACAAGCCAAGTGTCCGATTACACGATCGATTCTCGATTCTCAAGGAATTTCTGTTCCCAATAATCTCGAATTCCATGAACGAGAGATCGAAGATCCGTAAATCACCGTTTCGCCAAATCAGTTCAAGAAATAATCTTTAAATCTCGCAGTTTTCCAAAAATCCGAGACCCAGGATTAGAAGTATGTACATTCGGAGATATAAATTAAACGAGCGCAGGGAAATAAGGAGAGCAAAATGTTTGACAATTTAAAAATAGAAATGGAAATCAATCGAGCTACAGGAATAAGGAAAAGCGAAACGTTTAAAATTGGAATATATTTCGGGCAAAAGGAATGGAAATCAAACGAGCGTAGGAAATGAGGAAAACAAAATGTCTCGAAATGTTAAAATAGAATTGAAAATCATAAGAGCGCAGGAAATGAGGAAAACAAAATGTCTGAAAATGTTAAAATAGAATTGAAAATCATAAGAGTGCAGGGAATTAGGAAAAAGAAAATGGCCAAAATATTAAAATAAAATTGAAAGCCAAATGGGCGCTGAAACGAGAAAAAAAAAAAATTAAAACCATTACAAATATAACTAGAACATTAAATCGGCGCAGAAAGAGAGATATACGGAAATGTTAAAAATATTCCAAATATAATCGAGAGAGCCAGACGCGTGCCAGGGAGATCGAAAACATTCCCACCTTTCCGAATATAACTGCAAATCGAGGGAGAGACCGAAAATGTTTAAATTTTCGAAAATAGAACGGAAAGTCAAGCCGGAAACGGAAACACGTAAAATTGGAATATAATCCAGGCATAAAAAAGGAGCGCAAAACAAACGAGGGCACCAAAATCGAGGAAAAGGAAAACTGAGGTTTCAAATTCAGATAAAACTGAGATTAAGGTAAAGTGAAACACGTCGAGGAACTTGATCGACGTCAATAAAGAAGACTTTTCTAAACACCTACGTTGTTGACGTTCGTTTTTATATTGACAGCTGTGTCGAATTATATTGGGTATTGTACCAAATAGCATACTCCACCTGTCGTTTTCATACAATAACTATAAAGAAATCGAGGTAAAACTCCAGAAATCCTCTGGATTCATGCTTTCTGCGGCCCTAATTGACTGCAGAGGGACCCCCTGCGCCATCTGTGATTTCCAGGTCAATTAAACTTTCACTCCGAGACCTCGTATCCCCATCGTCTTAGCATAGAAGCGCATAAGACACTTCTTTTGCCTTTATCCCATTCAAATGCGAGTTTATCAATTATCAGAGTCTTCCAAATTCTCGTAAAATTGTCCTGACCCTTTTGTTTCTCATATCAGAGCCTTCAATAATTGTATATTGATAAAAATATGAAAGCTGGACGCCATTTTTATTCTAGTCTGGGCTGTTAAAAAGTTTTTTTCAAAATCTAAATTTTGAACGTGTCAGGACAATTCTTCGATGATCAGGAGTGATGTGTCAAAGTGTCGGACAGTTTAGTCCAGTACCCTTAAAAAAAAGTGTTATATTAGAAACGACTGATTTGAGGGTGGTTTCACTTCACCTTAACTTTCGGGAAGAGTAGGGAGACACGCGAATATAGAACGAGGTTCGTCGGAATGACGTCGGACGTATGTCGAAGACATATATTCCCGAAAGCGGTCGGCCTCGACCTCGACCTCATATGTGTAGGTGACGACGTCCGACAGGTGTATTCACGGTTGTCAAGGAAAAATACAAAAGGATTAAAAAAACTGAGAAGGAAAAGAAAAGAAGGCACATGTCATCTGTAAACATGCGAGGAAAATTAATCACGCGATCTCAGAATCGAATATCACCTCGAGTGATTCATTTCTGCTCGCGAGACGAGAAGTTTTAAATAACGTCTCCGTTAAAAAAAAATATATATAAACAGGGTATTGCAAAAAGGATGGATTTGCATTGAAAAGCGCGAGGGGGTATTCATGAAATCATGGATCTTAAGGTGAAGTGAAACCCGCTTCAAATCGCTCGATTCTAATACAACACTTTTTTTTAAGGGTATTGGACCAAACTGTCCGAAACTTTGACACATGACACGTGATCACCTAAGAATTGCCCTGACACAATCAAAATATGGATTTTTCAACCAAATTTTTTAATTTAGCCCAGACCAGAACAAAAATGGCGTCGAGCTCTCATATTTCGATCAATATACAATTATTGAAGGCTCTGATACGGGAAACGAAAGGGTCAGGACAATTTTACGATAATTTAGAACACTCTAATAATCGATAAACTCGCATTTGAACGGGATAAAGGCAAAAAAAGTGTCTTATGCGCTTCTATGCTAAAACGATGGGGATACGAGGTCTCGGAGTGAAAATTTAATTGACCTGTAAATCACAGATGGCGCAGGGGGTCCCTCTGCAGTCAATTAGGGCCCCAGAAAGCATGAATCCAGAGGATTTCTGGAGTTCTACACCAATTTCTTGATAATTATTGTACGAAAACGACAGGTGGAGTATACCATTTGGTACAATACCCAATATAAAAACCTTACGGTGAAGCACCTTAAGGTGAAGTGAAACGCGTAGGGAAGTTCGATCGACGTCGGTAAAAAAGAGTCTTCTAAATGCCTACGTTGCCGACGTTCGTATTTATATCGACAGCCGTGTCGAATATTCCAACAATGTTATGTCAATGCGACTGTCCTTTGCACAATTCGCGACAATTTCGTGAAGTACGATAACGCAATGTCAATGGAAGTCGACTCATCGTACGCATGCATCACGAGGTGATTACAAGGGGATCAACGTCGTTATCACGGCCGAATAAATGGACGCTTTTATCTATTTTATGAGCGCTAATGACGTTGCAAACAGTTACGCGATTCCCCCTCTTTCGCATAATTGCCATTATTCATGATAAATATCTTCGAACCTCGCGTTATAAAGAAAAAAACATAAAAAGTAGAGGAAAATTCCAATTTGCAGCAAATCTCAACGAGTTTCCGAACCGAGCGATAGTTACGTGCTCAAAGCCAATTGTCTGAAACATTCCGTTAAAATTATGCCAGGCCGACTTTCACTGTACAGTCGCAATAACCGCAAGAAACGTGACAGGGCACTGTCAATAGGTTACGATGCTTCGTAGTCATACCAAGTAGCTCATCGTTGTTACTTTATGGAATTAAATTGACACTTTCATACTATACGTAGTTATACTTGATTGCACATGACATCTTTTTTTAGCGTTTCAATTATTTTATATGAGAATCAGGTACACATTTTAAAACTAGAGTGTGGATGTAGGAAAATTAGATTTAAATGCAAATTTTAGCTAATTTGAAAAAATGATGGAATGTTTAAAATTAATCGTTAATACAAGTCCCTACTCACGCTTCACTTTTAGTGTTAAAAGATGTCTTTTAACGTTAAAAATTAAATATGAGTACAAGACTAAATGTTTAAAACTAATACTCATTCGATGTTTGAAACTACTAGACACAACATTCCAGTAAAATTATGTACAGTTATAACAATTGAGAGAAACACGATAGTGTAGTGTCAATGGACAACGATGCTTCGTAGTCATACCAAGTAGCTCATCGTTGTTACTTTATGGAATTAAATTGACACTTCCATGCTGTACGTAGTTATACTTGATTGCACATGAATCGCTTCTTAGCGTTTCAATTACTTTAGATGAAGATGATTAGAAATCATGTAAAAATATTTAAGGCTGAGCGTGGGAATAGAAAAATTATGTTTAAAAGTAAACCTCAGCTACATTAAAAAAAAAAACTATGAAATATTTAAAACTAATAATTATTGAATGTTTAAAATTAGTAATCATTCAATGTTTGAAGCTACAAGTCATAACATTCCAGTAAAACAATGTACAGTCATAATAATTGCGAGAAACATGATAACGTAATGTCAATGGGTTGCGATGCTTCGTAATCATACCAAGTAGCTCATCGTTGTTACTTTATCGAATTAAATTGATACTTTTATCTTGTTGGTATTTAAAAAATGCTTTACTGCGTACTGCTCTCTTTTCACTGTATCAATTAATTCTGCTGAACGGTACACAAAAACACAAATATTGTATAACGAAAGAGAAATTGCATCTAAATGCAAATCTCAGCTGCGTTTCAAAATTTTTACATGTTTAAAGCTAATCGTCTCAATGTTCCGTTAACATTATATACAGTCATAATAATTATGAGAAAAATGACAACGTTTCACTGGATCGTAAACATCAGAAAAGGAATCGTAATTGCTAACATATAGTCAGTATTACATTTACTTTTATATATTTCATTACTTCATTTAATTTCATTGAGTCCGATTAAACAATTTATTACAAAAAGGACAGGAAAAATGGGAACTTTCTTTCAATATTAATCCTTTGAATATTAAGATGTAACTGTTTAAAGTCGATTCTCCATCTCAAAAATCTCACGAAAATGATGAATTATTAAATATGCTAAAACTAAACTATTGCTCAGCCACAATCATTTCGATAAATGACGCAGTCAACGTGATGAAACGTTTCATAAATATTACCGCGTCAATCATAAAAGGGATCAACGTTATCACGCGGAATTAAATGGGTATTTTTATCCGTTTTATGTTCAAGAATAACGTTGCAGATCGCTAAATAGCTGTCTTGCTTATTTTTAAAGCTTAAAGAACTTTTCTTCTAGATTGTGTTGATTCCGATTATTCTACGCAGTGCACAATCTACATAGACACGATCAATACAAAGGTACATGGCCAACAAATATTTATACCTTCATTTTACCTACATTTTACCTACAAAGAATTTAAATTGCAACTGTGTGCGTCTTTCTTTATTAAAAAAAAAAGGACAACAATTAAAGAATTAATTGAGAATAGGTGTAATTCACGAAGGTGGAACGTTAGTATGAAAAGTGTATTACTCGTGAAATTAACGTTAATGCATATCCTTTTTTCCAAAGAAATACTTTCTCAAGACAACAAGGAAGATATCTCTTCGTTATAACTTTACGTCAAAGGTTTTGTCAACATTAACGGCGCCAGTACGAAAGATATGTTACTCGTGGAATTAACATTAATACATATCCTTTTTACCAAAGAAATACTTCCTCAAGACAACAAGGAAGATATCTCTTTGCCATAACCTTACGTCAAAGGCTTTGTCAACAACAAATCGCATCTAGTGCCAGGAATGTATGACAGAAGGTAAAAGTATGAATTTCCATTTTTAGGTTAGGTACTGGAATGTCACTGAAGTTAACAAGTTTGGTATGGGCCTTGGCCTTTGTTCCTAAAACAGTCACTCGTTCTCCTTTCATTCAAGGCTAGGATGCACCGTAAGGTCGCTGCGTAAGACCGGAAATTAGTTGCCTGATAATTCATCAGCAGTCGATGACAAATCCGATGCATACCAATTAGCGAATGTCCTTATCGAAATCAATTCTGTCATAGGCTCAACATGGAATGAAATGAAGTTTCAACCCTCGATCTTCCAAAAGCATTTGCCTCTTCGTTTAACCCCATGACTTAAAACTGCAAATTTAACAAAGAGTTAATGTCGATCGGTCAAGATTAATGTACAGTATCGATACTCTTATTAAATAAAGAAAGAGGTCAAAGAGATGCCAAGTCAATAATAATGCACGGTAACCCTTTGGCAAAAAAATGCTAGCACAAATGTGACAACGTGAGCGAAAAAGAGAAGAATGCTGCCTGTTCTGATAACGCTGCTTCACACTCACCAGAGGAATGTAATCTCGAAATTAGTCATCGGTATGACAATGCCTCTGCATGACTTGAGGGAGAAATTATAGACGAAGTAAAAGACACAACAAAGTTTGGATTAAATTCTAAAGTCTATCGTAAACACTGCTGGACCTAAATATTCCAGTATATTTCTTACAGTTTCAATTTCAAGCCGATGGAAATATTGTAACCTTCCGCATTATGAGTTCAACCTTGAAAAGATAGAAGAAATATTTAACCAGATCAACATCCACAATAAAAAGAGGTTAAGGGGACTACTTGTTTCTGCGACTCGTATCTCTTTTCGATCGTCTTGTGCACAATACATCTTGGACCTTATAATTCCAGACACTTACATAATAAAATGCCTCTAATCCACAATATATAACATCAAAGGAAGTAACATGTATTTCATATTTAATTTAAATATAATTACAATTTTGAAGGTTAACTCTAGAGAAAGATTCAAAGCAAACTTGTATACCGCAGGTGAAAGTTATGATTATCGAATTAAATCTTTTCCTCATAATGAATCACTCTTACATACCCCGGCTCGGCTCAATTTTCCTATGATTTAATTCCTCTTCACTCGTTTCCCACCACATGGAACGATCTCCACTCTAAAGTTCCCATTAAAACCGTTTGATACTTCCTATGGTAAATGTAACGTCTTTGTATTTCATAAAATCTTGCATTGATGTCTAAATATCACCTACAAAGTAATTAGAAACTTCTTCATGGAAAATCAAAGAAATGTGGTCCAGTAGGGAATATATTATGCTTAATAAGCTTCAGAAAGATTACATTACCAAATCACATAACCTATAATATATTTACAACAATATCAGAACCTACTACGAGAAAAGGAACATATCTCCAGCTTGAGAAAACTTCCAGAAAAGGATTCTTCTAAAAACATGTGCCTTTTTTAAAGAGTAAAAAGGACGATAAAAATCCTCCTTCATGATCAAGAAAAGGATGCTACGATTCCTCTTTCAAGACAAAGGTAGTAAAGGATGATAAGATTTTGTTTTCGTGCCAAAGAAGAAAAGGGTAACATTGCAGAAATGTCCCTGCTTCAAAACCTATCATAATATATATCAGTCGTCATGCACGACAAGTAGAATACTACCCATACTGCGGTTAATCAAAGCGAATTTTTCAGTAAAATGAAGGACCGCACTGACCTTGAGCTAATTATAAGTGGTCTTACTGAATTCTTTTTGTCGTAACATGTCGATTGGTATATTCTTTTTTCAGTTTTGGAATAGGGCCCTTCCTTCAATCCAACGTAATAAGTACCATCGCATAACCTACAAGCTATCTATAATAACTAAATGTAACTGCCAGAGACCCGTCTCCGCTTTGCGAAATCCTCTGCAAAATGATTCCTTCTTCAAGGCAAAAGAAGAACAGGACGATAAAATTCCTCCTATTGAGGTAAAGAGGATAATATTTTTTCCTTTAACACGTTGACTGTCAGGTGGTCATCAGTGGACGGCAACTTGCCCCGATGTCCACCGTGACGGTCAACGTATTAACCCATACCTCATAGCATGAAAATAAAATGCCAACAACGATGTAAATACTTTTACTACAGATTGAAAAGGACGACAACATTCTTTCTTTAAAGGAAAGAAAGAGAAAAAAACAGAATTTCTCCTTCAAGTCATCAAAATAAAAGAACAAGATGTTTTTCCTTCGAGAGGAAGCAAAGAACAATATGATTTCTCCATCGAGACTTGAAAGAAAAGGCCAACGAGATCCCTCCTTTAAGCCAAAGAAGGAAAGGACAACAAAATTCCTTCAAGGTGATGTAAAAAGAGGCCGATAAGACTCCTCTTTCAAGACCAAGGAAGAACAGGGCATCAAGATTCCTCTTTCGAGGAAGATTAGAAGGAAGATCAGAACACGGTTTACGTTCCTCCGATCCAAGGTTCCACCCAGTTCCAGAAGAAAGGTCCCTGACGGACGAAACCGAGCTCGAGGCAGTCTGGAGTGCGGAGAATCCATTTGAGCGAGCGCTATACAACTTCGGTATGACGTCACGCCGTCTCATGCCACTCGGTGAGTCGGCCGACAATAATTTAAGGGCCCGGCAATTACCTCGAGGCACTGGCCATTGGGTGTGGCGTCGATCGAATCACCCACTAAAACTCAACGTCCGAAACATCAAAGACCGGCCATAGGCGGAATCATATTCGTACTCACCGCGTCGGCGACGTTGAGGCAGCAAACTGTCAGCAAGAGCAGGCCGAGTTTGGCGCGTCGGTAAATTCCGCGTCCCCGGTCATCCCTTTGTAGGCCCGACGTCGTCGCCATCGTCGCAGCACTTCTCCTCGTCGACGCGTTCCTGGGCCTCCTTCACGGGTCACTTCGCGCGATCAGACACGCGACAGAGCGTGGGAACGCGGAGGTGAGAGGCGACGCCGCGCCCTCGGCGGCTCCCGGGTATCTCTACTCACGAGCGATGACGCTCCTACACCCTCCCGGGCCGCGCGCATCTACCTGCGACCTGCGCCGATTGCGACCGACTATGCGTAGTAAGTCGTTGACCGTTCGACGCGCTGGACGGGACTGGACTGAACTGCGTTTCGCTGTGCGGTAACTGTAAGGCCAGGGGTAGGGAAAACTGAGGGACGCATGCGCGAATCGACGCACGCCATTGGCCGCGAGGGTCGTTCGGTGAGGTAGGGAGGAGGTTCACATGGCGACCGACAGATGGCGCCACGGCTTAGCTCGCTTCCTGATTTATCGATAGTCGATTGTGTTCTCTCGGTTTGAATTTTTGAAGTCAGAGATGAGTTGGGAGATTGCTCACGGGCAGGATCGCGCAAACAAACCCTGTGCTGCCCTCTGATTTCGTACGTTAGCTTTCACCGTTTTTTGCCCCCAAGGGCGGCGCAACAAATTTCTGGTAGGGGCTCGCGCAATCGCGATGGCTGTG